>NW_025858968.1:0-3131 GCF_002878395.1 Capsicum annuum
AGATTGTGCATTATTGTCTCGTTCTTGTGATAAATTTGATATAGCGATTAGAAACAAGTAATTGTTATATGTGATCTCAAAGAGTACTTCCTTCATCAGATCATTTATTTGAGGTTTAAATACTTTCATATTTTATTAGGCTTTATGCTACTATCGTACATGCCATCACAATAAATATAGCAGTGTAGGGACTAAAACTATGTAATCGTTATAAATATAGGTGTCTCATTAGCTAGAAAACATACTACAATATCGACCTCACGATAAATATGATATAATGACTAGTAGCATGCAATAATTACATATAATTCATTTCAAAGAGTATCTTTTTCATCATTTAATTCATGCGTTAGATTAAAATATGATTCTTTAGTCAGATTATGTTCTATATATTGGCCTTATAATAAATATGGTATAAAAAGTAAAATCATTCAATCATTGCAGGTGGTTAAATTTAAATAGGAAAAAATATTATCTTTTATTACTATTTCATTTGAGGCGCAGATACTTCCTGCTGGCTAAATTTGTCCTCTATTAAATTAACATCACAATAAATATAAATATAGTAATTAAAATTGCAATTATTATAGACATAGATGATTCATTAACTAAACTAAGCATTAATATTGTATTAATCAAGCAATTAATATGATATAACGAGTATAACTATACAGTTAATTCTTTTCCTTGTTGCAAGTACAATCTTTATTACCCAATGCATCAATAAAATTTGAATTTTATGTGAAGAAAATATCAAAATAAAAAAAATTTCAAGTTAAATACAAAGCGAAAGTATAAAAATTGAGTTCAATATACAACATGTTAAGTAGTATGTATAACTAAAACTCGAAAGGCTTATCTTATTAATGCATCAGGTTATAACATATAGTCTTTTTATTCACTTTTAAGATTTTTACTATACTTAATATTTGTTATGAAAATTACTCATTAATAAATATGTTATGATTGATAACTAAGCTATTAAATGTAGTATTAAGGAGTCCTTATGTAAAACTTTTTACAAAATATAAGTGACTTATTTTAAAGAATATCTTTTTTGTCAATTGATTCATTTGAGATTCAAGTAATGTTATAGTTGGCTAGGTTATATGCATTGTATAGAAATCAGGATAAATCTGATCTTGCAATTAAAGATACACAATCATTACAAATATAGGTGGTTCATTAGTCAATTGTGCATTATTATATTGTCCTTATGTTAAATGTGGTAAAACAATTAAAAACATACAATTATTACAAGTTATTTCAAAGGATATTTTCTTTATCAGTTAATTAATGTGATTCTCAGATACTTTTATATTTAATCAGGCTCTGCGCCACTATCGTTACATCACAATAAATATAGTAACGGGGCAACAAGGAATATATAATCATTACAAATATACGTGACTAATTGGCAAGACTATACGATATTGTATTAGCTTCACAAAAAATATGATGTAATAATTAAAGTATGGAACCGTTGTAGATTTTCATTTCAAAGAGTCATCAACTAATTACAAGTGATTAGTGTGGAATAGCAAGTAAAATCATACAACCATTGCAGGTAAAATTATCTTTTATAAATAATTCACGTGAGGCACAGATACTTCTAGGTGGCTATATTTGTTCTCTATTGTCTTAAAATCACAATAAATATAAATAAATAATTAAAAATTACAATTATTATAAACAGAGATAAATTATTGGCTAGACTATACATTAATATTGTATTAGCCAAGTAATTAGTGTGGTATGATGAATGAAAATATAAATTTTTTTTTTGATAGTTGTGAGAATGATTTTTATTAGCTAATGCATTATTAACATTCAAATTATATAAAAAAGAAATACTGGAGCAAAAACGAATTCTCAAGTTAAATACAAAGGTAAAGTATAAAAATTGAGCTTAATCTACAACAAATGTTAAATAGTAATAATAAGTGAACTCACACTGATTTTAAATGCTATTGTATTGACATTACGATAAATATAATCGAACGATTAGAAATATGTAATCATTACAAATATATATAATTCATTAGTTAATTAATTGTGCATTATTATATCGTCCTTATGATAGATGCGATATAATGATTAAAAACATGCACTTTTTATAAGTGACTTGATAGAATATACATTTTATCAATTAATTCACGTGACGGCTAAATACTATTATACCTGATTAAGCTCTGTGCTATTATAGTGCCATCATGATAAATCTAGTGTAGCGACAAGCATATATAATCGTTCTAAATACGTGTGGCTCATTGACAGATTGTATGTTATCATATTGACCTCATGAAAAAAATGATTCAACAATTAAAATGCATAGTCATTACAGGTGTTTCATCTCAATTTTTTTTTTTATCAACTAATTCATATGAAAATCAGATATGGTTCATTAGACATGTTGTGTCCTATTGTATTATTCTCAAAATAAATGTGGTATAGAAAGTAAAAGCATACAATCAATTCAAATGATTAAATTCAAGATTATCTCTTACAACTAATTCACATGATGCACATATACTTTTAGCTGGCTAAATTTGTCCTCTACCCTATTAACATCATAATAAATATAAATATAGCTATTAGAAATTTGAGTTATTACAAACACAAGCAATTCATTGGCTAATTATATATTAATATTATATTAGCCAAGCAATTAATGTGATATGATGAATAGAAATATACTATCTTTTCTAATGGGTCATTCTAATGAATATTTAATTCATCGACTACTTCACCTCAGAATCGGATACTCCTATAACTACTGACATCATAACACGATATAACAACTAGAAATCTAATATCATTTAATAATTTATCATATAATTTGATATTTACACTAAATTAAATCATACACCTAAATATATATAAAAAATAGGTTGTAATAAATATAATAGACATTTGACTATGTTTCATGTGAGGCACATATATTTCCGTACTTGATTAGGCTCTGTGCTATTATCGTGCCATCACGATAAATGTAGTCGTGTAGCGACTAATACTATGTGATTGTTATAAATATATGTGGCTTATTGACTAGACTATATATTACTATGTGAATCGTTCTTGTGATAAACGTAATATAATGATTAGAAACATGCTATTATTACATGTGATCT
>NW_025858969.1:0-3150 GCF_002878395.1 Capsicum annuum
TCTATTACAAGGTATGTAGAACTATTCTAACACTCATGGGCATAAGTGTAATGTTTAAATAAGCTTTAAATTTTATATGTATATATGCTATGGGTTTTGAAATTGTTAGAGGATCATACATTAAAAAAACCCTTTTTCACGATGAACTTTTGTATTTTCTATGGAGTATCATTTTCTACAAACTTGAGATGGTTGCCTACGTATCTCACTCCCGAGAGAGGAGAATCAGGATTGTGTAGTTCATCCAGATTGGACAATTAAGGATTAAATGACAAACTAAACCCTGAATTGAGAGACACAACTAAAGACAGACGAATAAAATCTTTTTGGGATTTTAATTAGAAACTAACACCAACAACTATGAAAGAGAAAATCTTTTTGATATTTTCGTTATATAAAAATGTACAAAGCTCCTATTGAAAGGAAAAAATATTTTTGGAGTTTTTGAATTGTGAATACTTAATAAAGAAATAAAAGGAAAATCTATTTAACGGCTTTTGATTTTTTGGAAAATGAGTGCAAAAAGTAAAAAAAATAGTTTTTTTTTTAATTGTGTAAAAACAAAAGCCATAAAGAACCCTACCAAATCTCTCTTTTTTTCACTCTCTTTTTTTATCTTCCTTTTTTTTCAACAATTTCTTGCCTACACACTTTGCTTCTAACTCATGTTTTTGCCCAAATCAGTTTGTCAAATGACCGCGTTACCCTCAAAGATGCAATATTTAACACGTAGGGATGCTTTAGAGGTGAGTCTCCTACAAAGGGCTACATGGGTCACACTAGATCTCAATATGATGCAAATAAGCATGACCTAAAGGCTGACCTACGCTGGGGTTCACTAACAAGGCTGTTCAGGGGAGCGTATGGTCGATAGTGGTTGCACTATCTTTTCACCCACTCCATAATAGCCAATGGCTCCCCCTCCTAAAAACAAGGGTGACTCAACTATAGGTCGTGTACACAGCGTGTAGTACAGAACTAGTTGCAGAAAGAATTGACTCAGGTTATGCAAGTGATGTCAGATATAAAGCGGTAACACATAAGAGAAAAACTGTAAACACGTAGCACGTAGGCACTCAACAATGATAAAAAAATACAAACAATAACACAAACAATGTATATACACTCATAATGTCAAAATTAAGCCAATATAACTCCAAAAATAAGCTCGAATTCTGAAAAGGATCCCCAGCAGAGTTGCCAAAGCTGTCACACCCCTTTTTCAACCCAAAAAGATTAAATTTTAAGGTTCGAAAGGGTTTTCATTATTAAAGTGATAAAGGATTAAAAAAAATTTGAAAAAGGATTATTTACATTTAATACTCAGAATCGCCACTTGGCATAACCCGGTGTGCCAAGTCACCTTTGAAAGATCCTTTTCGAAATGGTTTGACTCTTTAAAACTGATTTGTGAACAGAGATTCTGACTAAGAAATTCTGTTGACCGAGGGGAAGGTGTTAGGAACCCCTCGATCCCGTGGTTTGACCACGGTAGCTTGATGGAGTGTATCGACTATTTTGGCACTACGAATGAATAAACCACACAAAAGCACATAAAATAACCAACCAAAACAAACAAACCCAAATCCAAAGTATAGTGTCCAGTCCAATTATACAGTCCAAAATAAAAATGCAAAAACACAAATCCTATTCTAACCTAGACTAATCCTATACTATGCTCCGCTGCTTCACCCGACGCCTCGGGCCTTCACCACGAACAACTTCCAAGTACAAGATATTTCGGAGCATTCCCCGGATAAATCAATACAAATCCCTCGAGGCATTCCCCGGCCAAATGAATACATTTTTTAGTGCGAGAAAATCACACTACTCAACAAAATTTCAAACATTCCACAGAATTTCCAACATTCAACCAAAGCCACTAATTCTAAACATTTGCCTACCCAACCTATGTTTGCCTAAACCAATCGACGTATCATGATACAACCAGGTTCAATTAACGTTCATTTCAAGTTAAACAACCAATGAAATCAAACTAACCAAAAATCACCAATTATATCAAGTTTTCAATTCTCACCCCAAATCCATTTTTAACTACATGATTAAACCAATTCAACTATCAAATCACTTTTTAAGATCTGAAACCAACCTCGAACACATACCCCAACGAAGATTCAAACATTTACGCATATCAATCATTCATATCCACAACAAAAATTAACATTTGCTCAAAATATTAAAAACCACACCACAAAATCACGCTATTAACCAACTTCGATACAATAAAAAAAAGTAGAGTTAAGAGATGGATCTTTGAATAACCGAGTTAGTTGATAATAAGGTTTAAGATAGCGCGGACGATAGAATTCTGAATGGAACCTTGACAGTGACGAATCTAACTCGAATAGCAAAACATCAATCCAAAACTAATCACAACGATCCGATTGAGATCCAAACAGGAACCAATGTCCAGAGCCAGTACAAAAAACCAATGAATCCCAAAAATAGTGTATCCTCCGGACAAATTAGTCCAGCCGCGATATCTATAAAAGGAAACTGTCTGAGCTCCGGTGAGTTTCAATGCTTGAATCTGGCCTATAAATAACCGAATCCGGCTGAGAACTCTCGGTAAGGAGCTTGATTCGGCCAAATTTTGCCAGAATCGCGCACCAGAAGTGGAAAAACCATTTTTCCAATGAGATTTAAGGGTGTGGCTGTGTTCCCCTTTTCGATCTACTCCATTTTTTTTTAGTGTCATGTGGTTGTGTATACGATGTGTGTGTGATTTTTTTTCTGTGTAGAAGAAAGGAAGGTTTTTGTTTTTTATGGGTTTTTTTCTGTGGAGAAGATCAGATGATGATGATAATGGGTCCTTTTTTCTTTCCTCTCTAGTTCCGCTTTCACTGTATCAGCGAGTGTGTATATATTGACGAGGGAAGGTTTCCACTGGGGTCCCTTCTACGTGTGTTTTTTGTGTCTATATAATTCTAAAAAATGCCAAAAGGTCCTGAATTCTGTTATGGTCCAAAAAACGTGTCAAGTGGTAGGGGTTGGGTAGTGGTGAGGGTAGAGATATGGTGTGAGGTAGGATAAAATTTGTTATGGGTTTGTTAAGGATTGTTATTTTTGTATTTTTGTGGGGTGTAATTAGGGGTGTTCATGGTTTGGTTAAAAACCAAACCGAACCGC
>NW_025858970.1:0-3010 GCF_002878395.1 Capsicum annuum
ACAAAGAAGTAGACAACGAGACAAAATTTTGTGCCGACCATTATTTAGAGAAACAGAAGGAAAAAGATCAACTGGGTCTTGACTTAGGAAATCATACTCATCCTTAGTTATGAGGGAATCAATTAACAGGTATCTCCAAAGGAAGGAGAAGGACTATACCGAGTTGGAGAGTCGAGTGAGGTCCCGTCGAGGTTCCGGTCTGCGGCTCTCTTATTACATCAAAAATTAAAATTATAAGTTAAAACATAAATGAAATTACAAAAACCCTATCTATACAGCTTCTTTTGGACACTTGACTTGAGTTTCATCACCCTATTCTTCAGGCGGGCTCCTGACTTGCAATTTCTTCAACTTGTTGTTTGGCTTTCAATTTCTTCAACTTGTTGTTTGACTTTAAACTTATTTTCCCTGCTCTCTAGGCGGGATCCTAACAATTGGTTTCATCAACTTCTGGCTTTATCAGCTTGTTCTTCAGGCGGACTCCTGACCTTCAATGTTATCACCCTGTTCTTCAGGCGGGATCCTAACTTTCAAACTAATCACCCTATTCTTTAGGTGGGATCCCGACTTTCAATTTCATTACCCTGTTCTTCAGGCAGGCTCCTGAGTTTCAATTTCATCACCCTTTTCTTTAGGCGGGCTCCTGACTTTCAATTTTATCACCCTATTCTTCAGGCGAGCTCCTGACTTTCTATTTCATCACCTTGTTCTTCAAACGGGCTCCTGACTTTCAATTTTATAACCCTATTCTTCAGGCAGGCTCCTGACTTTCAATTTTATCACCCTATTCTTCAGGCGGGCTCCGAAAACCAAAATCAAAGCTAAAATGAAAATTATCCCAAACGAAGATTATGATAAAGAAAGATTTCATTCATTCATTTTTGTTAAAAGTAATGTCCCATTTTCCAGGAGGGTCTTGAACATAAAGTAAAATCCTATTTTCTAGGAGGGTCCTGAACCTAAAGTAAAATCCCATTTTCCAGGATGGTCCTGAAACGAAAGTAAAATTCCATTTTTCAGGAGGGTCATGAACAGAAAGTAAAATCCCATTTTTTAGGAGGGTCCTGAATAGAAAGTAAAGTCCCATTTTTCATAAGGGTCCTGAATAGAAAATAAAGTCCCATTTTTCAGGAGGGTACTGAACAGAAAGTAAATTCTCTTTTTTCAGGAGGGTCCTGAACAAAAAGTAAAATCCCATTTTCCAGGAGGGTCTTGAACAAAAATTAAAATCCCATTTTACAGGTGGGTCATGAACAAAAAGTAAAATCCCATTTTCCAGGAGGGTCCTAAACAGAAAGTAAAATCCCATTTTCTCCTGAACAGAAAGTTAAATCCCATTTTCCAGGAGGGTCCTGAACAAGAAGTAAATTTCCATTTTTTTGGAGGGTCCTGAACAGAAAGTAAAGTCCTATTTTTTAGGAGGGTCTTGAACAAAATGTAAAATCCTATTTTCTAGGAGGGTCCTGAATAGAAAGTAAAATCTTATTTTCCAGGATGGTTCTGAACATAAAGTAAATCCAATTTTCTAGGAGAGTCCTGAATAAAAAGTAAAATCCCACGGATGTACTTTTCCAATGGTATACGTAGCTGAATTATGTGAAGCAAATTTTTCCCTGTTTCGACAAAGAAAATTTGTCAGTTGAAAACATGGTGGTGGCTTGCAGCACTTGGCTATCCCGACACCTGCTCTAGTGTCCATTCCCTTCATTCTGTTTTGGATTGCAGGCACTTGCCTCTGTTTTGTCGCATCATTGAACCAAACTAAGATTATTAAGAGTGACTCAGAAATAAACACAGTATCTCTGCTTTGCAATGCTTCTCAAATAAACCCTTTAAACCTTGGTATTTCCATGAGTTCCTAAATTTTCCTGTTGATAAAGCTTTCTGTATGCTTTTTTCTTTCGGCTCACAATCATGTCTCTTTCATACGCTAGCCATTTTGTCGTGCTTTATGCAATTGAAGAAGTTGGTAGCCAATTTTGAAATCTTTTCTCCCTTATTTTAACATGGCCTTAATCAAAGACAAGAGAAAAATGACAACAATTTTTGTTTTATTTGGATAACTGATTCAAGAAAATAAAAATATAACTAAAGAGAAGAAAAAAATGACAATTAATGTCCCCATTGAAAAAGATAAAAGAAAGTTTTACCTGAAAATAACAGTCAACTCCAATGATTATGACATGCATATCGGATTAAACTGCCTGATCTTTCCATCCAAAACTTTCTACCAATTGTTGTTGAGTTAATGACCTCAAAATTAAGTTGCTTCCTTAGGTCAATTACATTTAAGACCTCATTCGGCTAGTGGCTCCTTGAAGGGTTTTTGCCAACAAGCCTATCTCATTTTTTCCCAGCTCTCCATTACCTTATGATGTCATAAGGGTTTTCACCAATGAGACTCTCTTATTTTCATTTGTATCAACTCACCGTCGTCTTACAATGCCCGTGAGGTTTTTCACCGATAAGACTCTCTCATTGTTATCTCTCTCAGCTTACCATCGTCTTACGGTGCCTGTGAGGATTTTCACCGATAAAACTCTCTCATTTCATTTCTCTCCTGATTCCTTATGATAAGAAAGACAAGCAGTTCCCAAAAAACGTCATCACATCCATTGCATGCTTAGACTTAACATTCTCAAAGATTGATCTGAAGGTCTTTTTTTGGTTGTAACTTGGCTATTGGATAGGGTTAGAAAGAAAGGATGACATAGGGCTCAAACGACACTTAAAGTGGGGTGGGACTTACAACTTTTGGAATCAACTCAAACAATGAGGATTAACTCATGCCCCAGTTTATTTTAACTGGGTGACTCTAAATTGTTTATTTGGTTGGACCGAGCCCAGAGTAGGGCAGCCTACGTCTCTCACCCTCGAAAGAGGAAAATCAGGTCAGGCATAGTTCTGGCAGCTTGTCTTTTGCTTGATTCTAATTTTTGTTTCTTTTTTTTTCTCTCTCTTTCCTCTTTGGGATTTTTTTAATAGGCCCTATTTTTGATAATCTTCTAAT
>NW_025858971.1:0-3104 GCF_002878395.1 Capsicum annuum
GGATTAACTATTTAACACTATGCTAATTTTTAATGCATATAGAGCAAAAAGGCTCCTAATTACTCACAAAATTATGATATGAACGTAGCCACACCGAAACTTATTCGCAGCATATAGGAAGAGAATACAAAATCAATACATAACGCAAACAAAAATAAATAAATTTTGCCAAGACCTACAGGGAAGATAATTTGTAACTCTAAAGCACAGAGCAAATCAAAAACACATATTTTTAGGTGATTTTCATTTTTTATGATTCCTACAGTGATTCGAATACATATTTTCTAATAATCCCTTGTGGACGCAAGCAACCTCATATAGTAATAAACAAGACGATTAACAAGTGATGAGAGGTGAGATAGTTCATATATTCCTAAAACTCAATCTATAAATAATACAAAGAGAATAAACGAAATGAATATGAACTTTAAAAATCCGCGATGTACAGTAGCATAAGCATAATAATATAAATTATTATATAACTATATCTATATATATTGTAATGTTTATATATTGTAGTATATTTTATTAGGAGTAGTATATATACAATGAATGGTGCATATACATGTGTATATATCCTCTATAGATATGTATATTTAACATATACATGTGTATATGTTTTATAAATTAGTATATAACTATGTATATATATATATACATATATATATATATATATATAGATATAGATATATTGTAATGTATATATATTGTAGTATATTTAATTTAAAATATTACATATACATAGAATAGAGTGTATATATGTGAATGTATCTTCTATAGACTAGACGTGTATATTTAACGTATACATGTGTATATGTTTTATAAATTAGTATATAACTATATCTATATATATTGTAATGTATATATATTGTAGTATATTTTATTAGTAGTAGTATATATACATTGAATGATGCTTATACATGTGTATATATCTTCTATAGACGTGTATATTTAACGTATGCATGTGTATATGTTTTATAAATTAGTATAGATATGTATGTTTAACGTATACATGTGTATATGTTTGATAAATTAGTATTTAACTATATATATATATATATATATATATATTGTAATGTATATATATTGTAGTATATTTTATTTAAACTTTAAAGTAGTACATATATATTGGATGGTGCGTATATATGTGTAATTGTGTATATATTTTTTAAATTCTAATGTAGTATATACTATTATATAGTATATATATATATTTTAACGTATTTATAATGTATATAGGTGGGTATATATAATGTATATTGAAAAAGAGTTTTTTTTTATATTTTTGACCGGGTTTGGCCGATTTTCTAACCGGGTTTGACCGGGTTTATGTGGGTTTGACCGGGTTAGGGTTGTTTTTAATTTTTTTAGTGTTGAGCCCATCCCGGACTGACCCACTTAGACTCCAACCCGGACCTGGCCCGACGCATAAACCGGTTAAATGACATGGGCCGGTTCTGGGTTGGCCCGGCCCGGACCACATAACAGTCTTACAATAGCATGACTCAACAAACTCATATATACTTGGAAAAATATAAAATAGGAGAGGATGAACTCCTCACACCAGGCATCCACATATTGAAACAGTCGAAAATTTAAAAACAAGGTCATATTTAGGAATCATATTCACAAAGAGCAAGAGACAAAACCAACATATACTTAAAGACAAATTAAGTCATATATTCACATAGCCAAATAGACAAAAGAGAAGGGGATGAAAGAGGGATAAAGGCCAAGTGTTTACCTTATTTTGAGTAGCAAACATGTGGCCCCCGTCAAGTTTTCTCTGATCCCGACTCAATTCCGAACTCAAACTCAAATCGAGGGAAACAAGAAACTATAAGCTAGTAATGGAAAGTCTCTTTTACTTGATGTTTTGAGGGTATAAACTATTTTGAATGCTCAACTAGTATTGTGGGGGACTGAGATCGATGAATCTCCAAAGCCTCCCTCTTTGAAGGTTAAACTATGGGTATTTATAGGCGAATCCGGATTTTAAAATATGTATTTGAAACCCAAAACTTCATGGAAAGCCAACGGTTAGAATAATAGGGGGATTCAAAATTTAAAAAGTTGAAAAGGACCATTCTTTTGCGAATTTGGACGACCTTTGGACCATTAATGCGGATTTGAAATAAAAGTATACTCTTTTATCAATTTGGGTCTATTTGTCTGACGTCCCTTGAATTCACGAATCGAGGAACGATGAGAAGGGGGAATCTCTTTAGGTGGTAGTGGCCATTGCTGATGCAGCTATGGAGGCTAGGGTTTAAGCGTTTCCCAATTTGGTGAAGGTGAAGGAAAAAAGGTAGAAGAGAGAGGTGAAAGATCGGTTTTTATTGTGTCAATTTGGGAAAGTTGAATGAGACTAGAAAATGATATTTGGGTGAAGGAGCTGCATGCGTATGTCTTTCTGAAAAAGAAAAGAAGATACACGTATGGTACTTGGTTTGTTGACTGAAATTTATACCGTTCGATCAAAATTTGAAGGGTGTAAAGAGAATATTAATATATATATATATATATATATATATATATATATATTTATATATATAATGTAAAATATGAAAATTTGTGATCCTTGGATTGTAAAAATAGTTGATGGCTAAGATAAATTTGTGTTTGTTGGCTGAGTGATGTGGCGAGGTATGATTGGTTAGGAATATGTTGCTGATGACATGGATTTAAATTTGGATGAAAAAAGTTCAATGGATCGAGTTCAGATAAAAAATTTAGCCTTTTGAACTGAAATTTATAAATAGTAATTAGGTTTGTGTAAATAATAAAAAATTGAAATTGAGTTATTGTTAGTCCAAATGCTCTTTTTCTACCAAAATTAATTTTATCAATGCTTCGCACTATCTTGAAAAATATTTTTTAGTATATACATATATAAATTATATAATAATTTAGTATACATACCTAATTTAATAATTATGTAACTTAATACATATATTATTAATAAAAATATACGTATACATGTATATATAATAAGAATATAATATATATATATAATAAGAATAATATATATATATATATATATATATATGTATATATATAATAAGTATATATTTTATAAGAACAATTTATAGTCCAAAAAAGGA
>NW_025858972.1:0-1596 GCF_002878395.1 Capsicum annuum
TTTGAGAGTTGAATAGAACTTTTATATATTTTTAAAAAAGTATTTTAGCTTGTTAATTATTGTGATTTATAATAATTTTTACGTAATTATCAAATAATATATTTACTCCTTGTGTCCCAATTTATGTGGCTTCGATACAATTTTTAGAGTCAACTAAAATTTTATATATCTCTTAAGTATTTTAAATTGTTAATTATTATGATTTGCGGTACTTTTTCTTTTATCTCAATTTATGTGGTATTACTAAAATAATGAGACTCAATAAAATTTTTATATGTCTTTTAAATATTTTAAGTTATTAATTATTATGATTTATGATAACAAATTAGTTTTGAACATGATAGCCAATTAAAAAAAAAAAATTACTTCCAATATGTAATTAATATAAACTAATAGAATATATTAAATATTTAAATCAATATGCTGAAGCAATGGAATTATTATATATTGAGGCATGATATGTAATTAAGTGAGAGTAGAGGGTTTTTTTTGGTAAGAGTCAATAAATTTCTATATGTCTTTTAAATATTTTAAGTTATTAATTATTGTGATATATGGTAACAAATTAGTTTTGAACATGATAGATAATTAAATAAATAAAAAAAATTTACTTCCAATATGTATTTATAGTTAATTAATATAAATTAATTGAATATATTAAATATTTAAATTATAATGATGAAAAAATGGAATTATTATATATTGGGTGAGTATTATTGTTCTCGGTCAAAATGAAAGAGAAAAGAAAAGAGTAAAAATGATGATGTTAAGCATGGGAACAAAAAAAGAAAAAGAGGAGGTGAACCGTGAACACTTGCAAGTCGCTGGGCCCCGGGCGACTTGTAAGTCGCTGGCCCCGAGTGACTTACAAATCCCTTGGCCTCGAGCGATTTGTAAGTCGTAGGGCCCACAGCGTTTTGTCCGTTTTGGTTTTTTTTCAAAAGTAAGTGTCCCTTTTAGAATTTTTGATTAAAAAAAAAAAGCCTTTTTGACTTCGGACTCCTAGTGGAGTAAGGCTGCATTTACGTGTCTTAATGGCTTTGGTTCATCCTTTTTAACATGCATTCATGCACTCTACGAGGAAGTGCAATGAAGGTACATGTTGAAAAAATTGCATGTATTGGGAAGGAATCTTTATATCTATAGATTATAATTTATAGGTGATGGCAACTTATGTGGTATAGTACAATAACGTGCCCATCTTGTTGAAAAATATGACCTATCAATAATTTTTCTTAAATTGACAAGTTGAGTATCATTGTAATTACTCAATTTCACATGTGAGATCGGAAATATTTTTTCTACCCCTTCTCAAGGTAAGGGCAAAGTTGCGTAAAACACAACTTTTTTCAGATTTAGACGTGTATGGTTATACACCACTCCTAATTTTGTTTGTGGGATTATATAAGGTACGTTAATGGTGAATAATAATAGCCTTAGAGTGAGGGCCTCGAAAGACGGTTTATAGTCAAACAGATGCCATGACATGCTTGAAACTATAAGTTCTAAAAATTCTAGTGCATATAAATATTATGACTATAAATTTTAAAAAAAAATTCATTTCCTTCTATATGTAGTGTTCGATCGATCAAATTA
>NW_025858973.1:0-2258 GCF_002878395.1 Capsicum annuum
ATGTCGAAAGCATATAGTTCAAAGCCTCGGGAAATGTATTCCATTAGATTGCAAATATCATTGTATGGTTTGAAGCAATCTGGACGCATGTGGTATAACCGCCTTAGTGAATATTTATCTAAAAAAGGTTATACGAATGATGAAATTTGCCTATGTGTTTTCATAAAAAAAACGTCGAAGTTTGTTATACTTGCTGTCTATGTCGATGACATAAACTTTATTGGAACGCCAATAGATCTTCAAAAGGCAATTGATTACCTAAAGAAAGAATTTGAGATGAAAGATCTCAAAAAGACAAAGTTATGCCTTGGTTTGCAAATTGAGCATTTGACAAGCGGTATCTTTGTCCATCAATCTGCCTACACAAAAAAAGTGTTGAAACGATTCTATATGGATGGAGCACATCCATTAAGTACTCCAATGATTGTTCGATCACTTGATGTGAATAAGGATCCATTCCGACCTCAAGAAAAGAATGAGGAACTCCTTGATCCTGAAATACCATATCTTAGTGCAATTGGTGCACTAATGTATCTTGCAAACACTACAAGGCCTGATATTTCCTTTTCATTAAATTTGCTAGCAAGGTATAGTTCTTCTCCTAATAGGAGACGTTGGAATGGGATCAAACACATATTGTGGTATCTAAAGGAAACTACTGATATGGGCTTATTTTATTCTAAAGATTCCAGTTCCGATCTTGTTGGTTATGCTGATGCTGGGTACTTATCTGACCAACATAAAACTCGATCTCAAACAGGTTATATATTCATATATGGGGGTACTGTCATATCTTGGAGATTAACAAAGCAGTCTATCGTAGCCACTTCATCGAATCACGCTGAGATTATAGCTATTCATGAAGCAAGCCGAGAGTGTGTCTGGTTGAGGTCCATAATACATCTCATTCAAGAAAAATGTGGCTTGAAATATGACAAAGTACCTACGATTTTATATGAAGATAATGTAGCATGCATAACACAACTTAAAAGAGGATTCATAAAAGGAGAGAACGAAGCACATTTCGCCAAAGCTTTTCTATACACATGAGCTCCAAAAGAATGGTGATATTGATGCACAACAGATTCGTTCAAGTGACAATGTGGCTGACTTATTCACCAAGTCTCTTCCAACTGCAACTTTCAAGAAGATGGTGCACAAGATCGGAATGCAAAAAGTTCAAGGAAGTTCTTATTAGGGGAAGCTAATACGCGCTGTACTTTTTTTTCCTTACGAGGTTTTGTCCCACTGAGTTTTCCTTGTAAGGTTTTTAATGAGGCAACCTATATGCGTATTGTTAGACATTCAAGGGGGAGTGTTATGATATATATCAATTATAGTAAATGTCTATCAAGATCTATTTGATATCTTTCAGGATTTGATGTATTTGTCTTTTCGTGTGAAACTAGGGGCAAATTCCCCCTATAAATAGAAAGGCTTCTTTCATTGTAAATCATCCCTCAAAAGAAGAAATAAGAATCACTCTCTCTATTCTCTCTACTCGTCTTCTTTATTCTTTCTTATTTAATAACAAAGAGACATTAGTCGATTAGTTTTTAGTAAAAATGTGCAAAACATATGGTTGTTTATTATTTTTTTCTTTAAAAAAAAAAAAAGAAAATTTAGGAAGTCCGCCAGTTTATTTTATAAAACTCGACGAACAAACGTTGATTTTTAAACTGCAAAATTATAGTTGAAGAATATCAATGACAACAATGAAAGTTTTTTATTTTTGTATGATTTTTTAATTAAAAAAAATGAGATTAGTATATTTCTATTATATAGAAGAGGTGGTTTCGACCACCTCTCATGCAATTACCAAAAAAACCTTCCACTCCCACTTAATTACATACCATGCCCCAATATATAATCATTTCATTATTTCATCATAATGGTATAAATATTTAATATATTCTATTAATTTATATTAATTAACTATAACTACATATTGGAAGTAATTTTTTTTTATTTAATTGGTTATCATGTTCAAAACTAATTTGTTACCACGAATCACAATAATTAATAACTTAAAATATTTAAAAGACATATAGAAATTTTATTGACTCTCATTATTTTAGCAATGCCACATAAATTGAGATAAAAGAAAAAGAACTGTAAATCATAATAATTAACAACTTAAAATATTTAAAAGATATATAAAAATTTTAGTTGATTCTCAAAATTGTATCGAAGCCACATAAATTGCGACATAATGAGTAAATATATTATTTGATAATTACGTAAAAATTATTATAAAT
>NW_025858974.1:0-2963 GCF_002878395.1 Capsicum annuum
CTTATTTCTGAATATATATATATATATACATATATATATATATATATATATTTACCATAACCATGAACTACGTGATGATCTGATTCATGTAAAACATGATACGTAGGCAACCCTCGGCGAGTGCGATCAAATATTTTTTTTCAAGTTTCGAGTAATAATTTTAAGATGTTGGCATTAAATAATGAGGGTAAAAAAAAAATTAATTCACCAAAGCCGGGATGAAACAAGAGGGTTTTCCTAAGTCCATTTCAGGAAGGAAATTACTTAGGTGCATGACATTTGAGTCAGTTATGAATTTTAAAAAAAAAAAAAAAAATCTCTAAATCCTAATATATTTGTTTCTGTTTCAAAGAGAGAGAGAATAAGGTGGTTGGTTGTGGTCAAGCTGGCCTCTCACCCGTACAACACAAGGTATAAAGGAAAAAGGAAGATGACTCGGAAAGATGGAACAGAATCTGATAATGAAGAAGGTCGAGATCAGTTAGTCCCACGAGAGTTCGCATCTTTGGAGGAGAATAGGTTATTGAAGCAACACATTGCGGAAATATATTAGGCCTGGACGAATGGACAAGCCCCGCCTTCCTCGATTTCTGGCCTTTCAGATGTAAATCATCCCAGTTCTACTCAAGCCCAAGTCGACGATCCACTTTATCCGCCTGGATTTGGTCCATACGCTAATGTGTCTAGCGCTGCTGGCACATCCACCATGCGTTCTCCAAATCCATCATTCACGAACAACCTGCTTTTCATTCCGGCCGTGACAACTAATATAAATCCTCCATCAATGATACAGAAGCCTATCAACGAACTAAATCATGATCAAATCTATCCTCCTGAATTGGCATTCAAACCCGTATATTCATATCAGCCCACTCATCAGCCTGAGTGTCATATCGTGATTGAGAAGGCTATTATGAATGAAGAACTAGAAGAGATATTTAGAAAAGTGAGGAGTCTGGAGCAGAGTATGAGAAACATACAAGGATTGGGATGACACAAAAGCGTCTCTTTCAAAGACCTGTGTATGTTCCCTAATGTTTATTTGCCGATAGGGTTCAAGACCCCTAAATTCGACAAATATAGTAGTCATGGTGACCCAGTGGCCCACTTAAAGAGGTATTGCAATCAACTCAGAGGAGCAGGAGGGAAAGAGGAGCTGCTTATGGCCTATTTCGGAGAAAGTCTGACGGGAATAGTCTCCGAATGGTTTATCGATCAAGACATCTCCCATTGGCACGTTTGGGATGATATGGCTCAAAATTTTGTGCAACAATTTCAGTACAATCTCGATATTATCCCTGACCGCACTTCTCTCACTAATATGAAGAAAAAAACATCTGAAATTTTCTGAGAGTTTTCCATAAAATGGAGAGAACAGGCATCTAGAGTTAAGCCGCTACTGAAGGACCAGGAATTGATTGACGTTTTTCTCCAAACTCAAGAGTCCGATTATTTTCATTATTTACTAGCCGCGGTTGGTAAACCTTTCGCCGAAGCAATAAAAATTTGGGAAATGGTGGAGAATGGCATCAAATTAGGAAAAATCATGAGCCAAACCGCCCTCAGGGCCACTACACAAGCCATTCAAAGTGGATTAGGTAGTTTCGGAAATTGGAAGAAGAAGGAGGAAGGATCTATGATGGCATCAGGACCGGGCAATGCCCAAAAGGGACGGAAATCCCCTTACGTTCATGTCCAACAGGGAAAACCCAGCCCTCCTCAACATTATTATATGCCTCAACCTGCTTTTCTTAATGCTCAAGCGTATGCCCGACCTCCGCAGCGTCCATAATGGCGGGCACCCGTGCCACAAGGTTTTCGTCCGCGGCAGCTAAATTTACAAGCCCTTCGTAATCCGTATGTTACGGCAGACTATACAAGAGAACATGGGCCAAAGGAAAACTTCACCCCAATTGGAGAATCATATACGAGCCTGTTGCGGAGATTGGTCAAATTAGGATGGATTGAACCTGTTTTGCCTTTCAAAGTGGATTCGAATGCAAGTTAGTTTGATCCTAATGTAAGGTGTAAGTACCATTCCAACGTCCAAGGTCACAGTACTGAAAACTGTTGGAGTCTGAAGAGAGCCATTGAAAAGTTAATCGAAAGTAAGGCAATCATAATACAAAAAGAAGAAGCACCGAATGTCACCGACAACCCACTTTCTAATCACAGTAACACGCACGTCGTGGGGATGATTTTTAACGATAGAGACTTCAGGCTAACAAGCCAAGCAATGATAGAAATAGGCGCCTTGAAGGAAAACCAGCGAGAAGCACTAAAGTATATGCAAAGAGAACCACTGATCGTGAAAGGAGCGAGTTCCATTATAAGACCCGGAGATTCAGAAAAGATGGTATTGTATGTTCCTGCAAAGCTAAAGGGAATAGCACAAGATGGGCCAAAACTATATGTTTCGAGTGGTCCCGCAGGGTTCGACCAACATCACAACAACATGAGAAAGATAACAGAACCCATTGTCATAAGACATGCAGCACAACTCCCAGTGACAAGCTTGAAAACCATCCCATGGAACTATAACAAAACCAAGATGATGTACAAAGGAAAAGAGGTCATGGAAGAGACAAACGAAACAGGGGGTTTGACTCAATCGGGAAGATGCTATGTTCCAGAAGAGTTAAGGAAACCAAAACAGTTTAAAGATAGTCAAATGCTAATGAAAACACCTGTCACAAACGAAGAGTCCGAGGAATTTCTGAAGAAAATAAAAACCCAAGACTATTCCATTGTCGATCAATTGAGGAAAACCCCGGCTCAAATATCATTATTATCCCTGCTGCTACATTTTAAAGAACATTGTCAGGCATTGATTAAGTTATTGAATGAAGCATACGTCCCGAAGGAAACTACGGTATGTCAAATAGAAAGGATGGTTTGTAGAATATTTGAAGCAAATAGAATCACTTTCACTGATGATGAGTTACCCACAGAAGGTTCTGGTC
>NW_025858975.1:0-1288 GCF_002878395.1 Capsicum annuum
ATTTGATCTTAGTTAACAATGTTGATCTTTTAGCCTATTCTTTGGGAGCCTCATAGGAATCTCAATCATTTTCTTTTGATTCACTAGAATTTGATCCAAATCTTTTATGTTTTAATCAAGAGATTTAGATGTTAAGGATTGTAAAATAAAATAAGGGAAAAGTGAAATTGAAGACACTAAATAATAGCTATTTGTGTTTTTAAAAATTTTATCTGGTGAAATGGGGATTAGAATAATGAAAACAAATATTGATCGAAGTCAATTATGTGTTCCTAGTAAATGCTCTCTCCATAAGAAATGTGTACTAGCTTAAAGAGATAGGTAAAAATAAAAGAAATTTTGGAACATAAAAGTGGTGAAAAATTTGTTGATAAGAGAGGAGTCTAATGTAAAGTGTGATGTATCAAAGCACTTAGAGAAGATTGTCACTATTACTGGCCAGTATAGTTCCTACCCATCGCTTTGCCTACATTACAACCCTTAGAATCCTACTTGATCTTGACAATAAATATCATAATATTAGTGTAGTACTACACTAAGGGAAAGCTTATGGTTCATCTAATGTGATATGTGAATTCCTTGTAACAGTGAGAGAAATTTGATTCTTACAGAAATGTTTGTGATAAATTGCATAAATGTGAGTGAACGTGGGTGACTCTCTTGTGGTGAGGAAATATTTTGATGATTTTTATGTTATTTGTAGGAACTTTTTGTGGACTAATATGCATGAGTTTTCCAACTTTGTAGTGTCAATTCTTGAGGTTAGGATGTTTTGATATGGTGTTCATGAGTTTTCAATTGCAATACAACATGCTTGATGTGGAACTTGTTATTTATCTTGTTATTGTAGTTCTATCTTTAGAGCCTTAGTTTAAGTATAGATGTTAGAGTCTTTATTTCTTATTCTTTGATGTAAAGGAGTTGTTCGGGAATGAACAAGTATTTAAGCTTGGGGTAGTGATCTTTGGAATATTTATACTTTTAAGTGTTAATTGCTATATATGCTTAGATTAGTTTTAAGGACATATTGAGAGGTTACTGAGTTATTAAGGGTGTCATTGTGTATTTACATGTTATAATAAAATTTTAAGAGTTTTTGAGGTTCAATTTAAACAAGTGATGAGTCAAAAAGATTGAATAAAGTTTAGACGAGGAAACTAGTTGTGCTAGATTGCGCTATATTTGGTTCTAGAATACATTGATGAGATCTTCTATGTTATTTGAATAAATACTTGTTATTTTATGTTGTACTAGACCATTTAAGGTCTTTTTAAAGATAATTTAAGCC
>NW_025858976.1:0-1837 GCF_002878395.1 Capsicum annuum
ATTCAAAATACATGAATATATAATTAAGAATTCTTTCAATAAACAAAGAATGAAACGAGAGAAAAGTATGAAAGATAATTAGTTTCTATTATAAATGAACTAAAAACGTTAAAACAATTAAAAATGCTAAAGGAGTATAACTATATTTTTTAAATGTAATAAGAAATTATGTTACAAATAATATTTTTAGGATAATTTGATCAATTTTAAAATTTAGTGGCGTGCAACAGTTTTAAAAATAAAAATAAAAACTTTAAAACCTATATAATAATGCTATAAATCGGGTAAAAAGAATTAATATAAAATATAAATTCATCTTCCAAAACCTATCTCTTTTTGTGGTTCCATTTCTCATTCAATCTTTTCTTTCTTTTTTAAAATACACTACTTCTCACTTTTCACCTTAGTCATACAACCCAAAAAAAAATATCTCAAGATAATCTACAATTTAATGTCTATTATATTATTTAAAACTAATACCATTTTAACAAGTTTTAAATTTCAATTATTGCAGTTAGTTGGCAATTATTCAATCAAAAAGATCATAAATTTTGTTTCAAGTTATATTTTTTGTAATTAAATGTTAAAATACTCTCAAATTATATATGAAAAGACATATCTTTTTAATACACTACTCGAAAATAATTTACAAGAAAATTTTGAAAAATGGATAGTTATTTCATATATTTAGGGGTATACTTCTTTCATTATGTAGGAGTATACTTCTTCATCTATGATCAAACTTAGTTTGCTACTTTATCTGATTCACTACAAATTCAACTTTACATAAATTCAAAATACATGAATTTATAATTAAGAATTGTTTCGATAAAAAAAGAAACGAAATGAGACAAATGTATGAAAGATAATTAATTTCTGTTATAAAGGAGATAAAAAAAGTTTAAAAAATTTTAAAATACTAAAGGACTATAACTATATATTTTAAATTTAATAAGATATTACGTGACAAATAATATTTTTAGGACATTTGATCAATTTTTAAATTAAATGGTATACAACCTTTTTAAAAATAAAAAGTTTAAACCTATATAATAATACTATAAAGCTGATAGAAAAATTAATATACGGTAACTTATCATGTAAAGTGTCAAATTTGATAAATATTATTACAAAGTGATTGAGAATTCTGAGATATTATTACTAAGATCTCAAAAAAAAAAATTAAAATAAATAAACATGATGAAAAAGAAAAATAATACATGAAAATATTTATTTATTTTATCATAAAACAAAAAGCATATTTATACTTTTTTCATTTTAAAAGATTTACAATATGTTTAATTGACAATAAATCATGAAATATTATTAAACTAAAAGAAATAGTTGAGCCCGTGCATAGCACGGGATACATAATCTAGTTTATATAGAAGAGTCGGCAATAGACGACTAAGGACAATTTTGTAATTCTCAGTTTATTAAAGGTAAAATTATAATTGTATGATTAGAAAAAAAAATTCAGAAGAATCCAGTCTTCTTTCTCAAGAGCTATAAAAGGTCTTGTTCCACTGTCAAGATTGTGAAAACACATTTTTATTCCTTATCATTGTTATTTTATTTTATTTATTTTTATGTGGTCAATTTTTGTTTCATTTGTTTAAGCATAATAATTGTGTGGAGAATATTTAAGCCTCTCACACTTGAAAATTAAAATCTCCCCAAAATTTTAAACAATATACATAGTCCTTCGTTCTCTCTTAACGTATGCAATGTCTATTTTTATCACATAATCTATGTAATAGAACAACATCCAATAAAATCCAACACGCTTCTATTTAGGCTTAAGTCATCGACAGCCACTTTAAGTTGTCCCGAAAAT
>NW_025858977.1:0-2608 GCF_002878395.1 Capsicum annuum
CATCTAAAGTTTAAGCCTATTATCTAACACAAATTATGTACCACTGATGAAGCATGATACATATTATACTAGTCCATCAAATGGGGAAAATTATAACGCTCCGGAATATGATTCCCAGAATGCCACACGATGCTCTGAACTACAAGCCCTGATTTAACATTAGATGCCTTTTCTAGATCTGAATCTCAAAATAGGGAAATATAGATGAAAAATCATAAAATATGTAGAAAATTGTTTGAAATCTTCTGAGTATATCTGAATCATACTAAATCTCAAAAGTTTGATAAAACAAATGTTGAAAACCTGATCTAACTCAAAGGTCTAAATCTGAATCTAGTAGTCCGACAAGACTCTACTATCTGAATCTAGAGAGTCACTAGAACGGCCTCAGCTGACTCGACTGTATGATATGAAGAAAGCATATCTACTAGTAACTTAGAAATCTGAATGACTAAGCCCTTGAACTATGAGGACTCACCAACTGTAGGGATGTAGATAAGATGCTCAAAGATCAATTACGCTGCTGAGACTGAGCACCTGAGCCTATATTATGAGACAATGTAGCACATAGACATATCAGTAATTTGATGATCTATTGAGTATATGGGGATGTATGCAATAATTAAATAATATCATGACAGTTTATAAAATCATGTATGCTAACTATAAATGACTCATGTAAGCTTGAGTAATTTGAAATCTGTAAGTAAAGCATGAATAATAAAACATGTAATCTAAATCTTATGAGTCATGACACTTAGATCTGAAATCTATAGTTCTGTTCTATTTCTCAAATCACATAGGCTAAGTGAAGTCTGAAAACTTATTCTGTGCATCTAAATGTTTCAAATCAAACAAAACTATTTTAGAGTAGGGAACATCTTTTGGGAGGTTCTTCTAACCGACATGTACACCATGTGAGCATCCATGGTATCCCACGACTAGCCCCTATAAGGTTAGGGTTGTTCTACCTTTGCCATCGGAATAGAATAATCTAATAATCAGTACCTACAGTGGCACATAGTACTAGGGTATGAAACTACAGTAACTTACCCATCTCGGTGCTAAATAATACCCAATCTCATGCTCAAAATCTTAAGAAATCTACTTTAGAACTTATACAAAGATTTACAGAAAATCAACTATGCTTTGCTTTTTCTTTAAATCTCAAATCTTCTGAAATAAAGTGGATTCTTTATCTAAAATCTGAAAATAATCTAGTCTTGGGTTGCTTATAGCACAAACAATCTTAAAACAACAATCTTTAAATAAGATCCAATGACCCAAGCATCAATCTCGTGTTAAAACATCTCAAAATTCATACTTGGTAATGTAAACATTCATAATTAATCTTAAAATATGGAAATTACTTCACAAGGCATACAAATATGAACGAAGTCATGTAATTCAACTTCTAAATCATGGGAAATCTCATAATCTTGCAAATAATGATAATCGGTATAAACCCAAACTTGAAATACATGGAAAATCATATAAATTGCAATAAATTTGAAATGGAGATAAAGTGTTGGGTACAAGGATGAAAGATTTATCCTTGTTCGAACCCCACATACCTTAATTGGTGATCTTTGATGAGAAACTCAAATCTTGGATTCCGATTGATGTTTTGGAGATGGTTTCTTAGTGTTCTTGTATTGGGAATCCTTAAATTTGTACTATCTTGGAGAATTAATGGAGGAATTATGAGTTTCTTAGAGAGGAAGTATGATGAACTAGTGTTTTGCTTTGAGGAGAAAGATGAATAAAGTATCAAGTGCTTTGAAATTTGATAAATTTTCTATTTTTGGATGGATTGGGGGTTGGGTAATTTACCAAAATGCCCCTTTAACTTTTAAACGGAACTGAAAAATGTACATTTGTCCCAATCTGGGTGGCCACCGTGATGCACCACAATCACAGTGGCTCACTGGAAAAAGGACGAGTGGGAATTGGGTTCCCTCCGTGATGCACCACCATCGCGGAGCCCCTAAGTTTGCCATTTCGACCACTGGCGCGACACACCAGTATCGCGGAGTGACACTAGAAATTGCCAAATAGGAAATTGTCCCTCTCTGCGATGCACCAAAATCATGGAGTCTCACTGGAACTTGACAATTATGATTTTACGTTTCTCTGCGATACGCTAAGGACCCAAATCACGGTGTTTTACAACTGGAACTTAAAATAGCCATAACTTTTTACTTGGTTATCGGATTTAGGCGAATCTTCTATCGTTGGAAAGCTAATTCAATTTCCTACGCCATGGAAAGTCCAAATATAAAGAATTTCACTCGAAATAAACATCACTCATCGTAGAATCTACTCCTTGTCGTTCTCAGGATGAGTTTAAGCTAGGAAAAAAACTGCAGGGTATTACAAAAATCAACCCAAATTCCTTATTTCACCTAACTACAACCCATAAGTACATTCTCTCCACTCATTACTACCACATATCTTCTCACAAGTAGTACTAGTTTGCAAATACTAGAGGAAAGAAAATCAAGCGGTTAAAGTCATATAATGAGGGTAGTCGATCTTAATCTTATAATATAACCCATTACGATCTTATCAACATATTGTACTTTCTCATATTAAATCTACTTACCCA
>NW_025858978.1:0-2981 GCF_002878395.1 Capsicum annuum
ATTAGATTTAGTGCATGGATGAAGTAACTGATCATTTCATCTTCTTCCATAGAAGGATATACCCTAGTCGCCTCTTCTCTCCACTGTATGGTATATTCATGAAAATTCTCATTTAATTTTTGCCTTAGTTCTATGATAGAGATACTGTCAGGTATAATATCAACATAAAACTTATGGTAATCTACAAAAGCATTTTTTATGTCATCCCAAGTGCAACACTTAGTCGTATCTTGTTTAACGTATCATTCTAAAGCCTTTCCTCTCAAACTTTGACTAAATAGCTTGACCCGTATTCTTTCATTTTTGCCCACACAAATCAACTTTACACAATAAGTTTTAAAATTAAATATGGGATTTTTTGACCTACCAAACCTTTTTAAATTTTGAAATATTGTAACCAGGAGGCAAATCGATCTTAGAAAATGCACACAACTCTTCATACTTCACAGGTCCCCCAAAGTCTTCTCGTTACATCTTCCAAGACATTGAATTTCTATTCACAGTCTATTAGTGTACATTCTTGGATCATTTTTTGTTTCAACATACTGATTAGCATCTAAACAATATAACCCTTGAGTTTGTGTCACGGGTGGGGCGGTAGCATAGGTGTATATTGGCTGAGCATGGTGTGACAATGATATATTCTAAACCTTTGAAGGAGTAAATGTATACAGAAGGAGCATTCTGAGAAGCATGAGAATTTTGAGAAATGGTGAAATGACCTCCCTGATCAACTCCTTCTGATATTGGAAACATAGGCCCTTTTTGTTGAGCATCAGGAGGCAGAGTCATGTTTGGGGGAGTCTGAGATAGTGTTTGATTTTTGCATCACCATGAGGCTTAGGTCGGTTTATTGTTCCAAACCAAGAACGACCTCTAGGGTTATTTCTTTTCCTATCTAGGCACTAGGGTATATTGCCACAGAGAAGGTGGGAAATAACTTGGATAAAGTATTTATGCTAATTAAACTAGGATCCATAGTTTAATGAGTCCTCTTGTTAGCCCAAGTAAGAACTAATGAGTCTGTAGTTTCTTTCTTGACCTTAGACCATGTGAAATACTGATGTCCTGCCAGCGATTACTTTGAAATTGATTTGTTTTTTGGTCATTGTAAAGTGAGTAAGTTTGATTACCAATACAAATCGGTCTCTCTCTAAAAGCAAAAAAAAACTCAAAAAGTAAAAATATTAGTTCATGAATTGTAATAATTGATCAAAGCAATATATGGAATAAATAACATTTGTTTGGCTCGAAACAAAATAGTCCATAATTTGAAGAGTAGGACACTGTGGAAAGTGACTGAGTGATCCGAACATTGATCATTTGAAGGGTTTTGAATTTGATGGAAAAAACAAAATTTCTAACAATTTGAAGAGCTTGGGAGTTTACGAACAAACATCCTAAAAGGCTTATCTGTAAAGTTCTTTGGAAAATAATGAAGACTGGCCATTAATAGAATATTTGGATAACTCTAGTTATAATTAAGTGAGAGAAAAAGCAATTTATCAAAGCAAGGTGGTCGATGTGAATTAGACAATGACGTGATGGATTTTTGAATAAAATTCGAGTGAATTGGAAGGTATTTTATCGATGGACTTTTACATGCATTTTAGTAAGATTCATGTTATGAGTCGTATATGGCTAATAATGCTCTAAGACTTTTAAATGGACTAGCGTTGTTTAAACCCAAACATATGTTATTTAAACATACTATAACGCCCCGAAATCGGGTCCCGAGATGTCAAACGGTGCTTAGGGTCACAAGTGACCCCAAGATAACCTTTCTACTAGCATAACTCATAAGCAATTGAATAAAAATACAAATCCATACAAATCAGCAGAAATTAACTCTTTTCTGAATCTGATCAATACAAAAATGGAATTTTACAGGATTACCATTCTGCCCTAACAACCAAAATTGAAACAAAATACATCAACTTCTACTGACTGTCTATGAAGCCTCTACTAGTACTGACTGTAGGTAGCTGGGTCATGACTCCCAACTATCCTAACTCAATACGACTGAATAAACAAAATACAACACTATAAACTCTGCATAACTAACCCAAGCCCTTGAATCAAAATGACTCATCACCTGCTGACTGGATACCACGAACTGACTGGATCCGAAGGTGCAACTATACCTTGTAACTACATTCTGAGAAAATATAGCCCACATACGAATATGTGGATCAGTACCATGGAAAGATACCGAGCATATGGGGGTGCAATGCATATATAAAATAATATCTTAATATCATCACAGTTTATAAAACTATGCATACTGATATAGATGACTCACTTAGCTCAAATTAAATCATCAAAATCATGGATGAATAATACATGTAAAGTAAAACAAGTGAGTCATTACAATACGTTCTCAATTCACTTTCATCTCAATTCCAAATTATCAAAACAATCAAATCTCATGTCAATTCTCATTAGAATATATTCCTTAAATCTTTTAAGAATAATGACTTTCTCAAACTCAGCCTTTTAAGCAAATATGTTTTCATCACAGATAGAAGAGTACACACACACATTGGGAGATCCTATAACCGACATAAACTATGTGAGCTACATGGAGTCCAACGTACAACCCATGTTGGGGAGAGCCTTCCTATCCTTTTCATCAGAGTAGGACTTCCAGTATCAATTCAAAAACACTAATGATCACTATATAAATCATTCTCAGGCTCACATCCTACGGGGGCACGTAGTTCTAGGGAAATAAGGTCACTTTATACCTCCCACTCGGTGCTAAAGATTACTCCCGTACTTAGCTCAGAAATTTAAATCAGCCTTAGGCTCACATTAAAGAAAATCCACAATAAACACTTCAATAATTTTCATCGAGAGCCAATTTGCTACCCCTTTATCATAATCAATAAAAACGTGGATTTCTTTCACAGTCGAGTTCAAAATAACTCATTCACGACCAAAAGGTCAAATCATTCAAAACATCTCAAATTATTTAAACT
>NW_025858979.1:0-1097 GCF_002878395.1 Capsicum annuum
TTATATATTTATGGCATATGATATAATATACCATAAATATGCAAAGCATGTTTTACATAGAAATAATTTATTCACACATAGTAAAATCTTTCATGTATAAGAAAATTAAAGAAATAAATTAACGGCACCCTAAAATTTAATAACAACTCATCATTTCCTATTTTTTAGGAACGGAAAATGAAGGAAATAAATTTCTAAAAAATAAATTTGTTTGAAAGATAATATTTGTTACCTAAAAAACAGAAAGCAGTGATCTGTTAATATAACATCCATATTTAAAATTTTCAAATATGAGAAAACAACTATTAATGTAAATATTATATATGTCATAATTGAATTTCATTAAATATGGCCATGTATATGTAATTATTTTTATAATATTGGTTAATTGTGTTCTTTTTTCATTAGTAGGTAAATTTTAGTTGGGTGATTTTGATAGTTTGTAAAAGTTAGGGCATAAAATCATATTTAAAAAAGTTTTTTCAAAAGTAAAAAATAAATTCAAAAAAGACATGGTCAAAAACAACTCTAACTCCAATTTCAACTCCAACTTCAACTCCAACTCCAGAAAATTTTAGTTTTCATGGCCAAACGACTACTAAGAGTTGATAATGGTACAAAACACAATTAGGGTGTGTTTGGTATGAAGGAAAATGATTTCCTGGAAAACAAGTTGATTTCTTACTTGTTTTATTATGTTTGGTTGGTGGATGAAAAATATTTTTCGAAAATATTTTCTAGTATTTGGTTGGTGAATAATAAAATATTTTTCAAAAAATACATTTTAGTGTTTAGCTAAAAAGTAAAAATACATTTTAGAATCCTTTTAAGAAAAAATTAAATTCTTTTTTGGAAAGGGGTTGATAGGCGGGTGGGTGGGGGTGTCAGAATAGGTAATAGGGATGGGGTAAGAAAAAGTTTTGAATTTTTTTGGTTTAATTTTTTTTTTTAAAATTGGCGGGAGGGGGGGGAGGAAGGGGGGGGTAGTAGGGGGTGGGGGGAGGGGGGGGGAGGGAGGGGGGGGGTGTGGGATAAGAGAAAAATTTAAAGTTTTTAATAAAATATAGATATTGTTTTTGGAAGGGGGATGGTAGGGG
>NW_025858980.1:0-1217 GCF_002878395.1 Capsicum annuum
GGATCCGATTTTGGGGCATTACATTATTAAAAGGAAAAGAAGTTCTTGTTGCGTATGATCGAGTTCAGCTGATGATTGGTATGCTTCGTTCCTTCCGGAGTTGCCGAGTCTAGAACTTACTTTGGTTTGTATAATCGATAAATACTACGAGGCCTGTCCCGCCTAGTGAGTAGATGTTTCTCATCTTAGAGGCTTGTAGACGATTGTTGATGTGGGTCAAGTGGTCAGATATAGTCCAAGTGTCCTTATGATATACTATTGTTTCATTTGTGTTTATCTTGACTAAACTTGTCCTTGCCAGTTTACTAATGTTATTTGATTGAGTTTTAAGTTATATGTCCAGTCAAGTGTGGTACCAAGTGCTAGTCTCGCCACTGAAATTTTGGGGCGTGACAAGAACCCTCTTCTCATATAATAACACAATAGCATCTACAATGTACTCTTTTAAGATTTTCGTTTAGGGGGAGATTTTCTCTCTTGTTAGTTTTATATTTTTTAATATTAGGTTTTATATGTAGGCCAATTGGTCAAATAATATAATAATATTAAGCTTTTTAATATTGTTTTATGTGTCTCTAAATTGTCACCACAATGGTTTGCAACTAATAGCTTCCGCATGACGCCCTCTCCATTTCGAACCCAACAAGTGGTATCAGAGCCAATGGTTCAAAGATCAGATGGTTCGATTGAGGATAGTTTAATATCAAAGTTGCAACCAATTTGATGATAATGAAGATATATGTCAAAAAGTTACATGTGGAGAAAAATTTCAAACAAATGTTCAACAATTCTGTTGCTAATCCATATTTAAAACCAAAATCAATTTTCAACCCATGTTTATGGGCTTCAATTTTCAACCCATACTTTCTTTAACGCTTGGGCTTCTTTCAACTCGTGCATTTATTTTTAACGCATGAGTTTCACTCTTAACCTGTGCTCACTTTCAATGCACAAGGCTCTACTTTTAATCTTATCAACCCATGCTTTTATTTTTAATGCATAGGGCTTCAACTTTTAACCCATATCAAATTTTAATAATGGTAAGCAATAGTGGTATATGAAGATCGTTGATATATGAAGACCGTGTGAAGAAGAAGGATCAAGAATACTTTTCCAGAAAATCAAGCCAAAAAGGAGAGATTTGTTAGGATTTTTGCCCTGATTTTCTTACCAAATTTAAGTTTTACTTTTTCTTAGAAGGAAAATAAAAGTTACCA
>NW_025858981.1:0-1139 GCF_002878395.1 Capsicum annuum
TAATGGTAGGGACATATCTCTATCCAAAGTATGATGGAGTGTATATACGTACCATTTATTATAGTTTGAGGGCATATTTATCGCTTTCTCATTTTTTTTTAATCTAAATAATTAACCCAAACCTATTATCCGACTCAATAAACTCATCGAATTCAATTTCAAACCAACTCTATCCGACTTCTATTTTTTGTTTCAAACCTGGTACTCCCTCTCTTTTTTCTTTAACGTGAACCCCTATTAAATTGCAATGATTAGATGTTTCTTCTAGTTGATATTTACTAGTTGGAGAGATTGGAGATTAGGCCGGAGGTGGTCGGAGCTAGGGGTGCGGCGATGGTTCTCCGGTGGGCTATTTTTGGTTCAACGAAGACGGTGGTTATGTGGTGTTGACTGGTGGTGGGTAGCATTTTTTAGATAAAATTTCACTATAAGTTGAAGCGTGAGGAGTGCAATTTATTTGGTGTTGTCTTGGTGTATTATGGGTTAATGATTTTTTTTTTTTAATTTGATAGTAGTGGATGGTACTGTATTGTGTGTGTGTATCATTATAGAAGTGAGAAAAATGCGTTTGTTAGATAGACGTCTCTTAGATTTTCAATGGAAGTAGGTTAGGTAATGGGTTTATTAGGTCGAGTAGTGAATTTGAATTAATTATTCGGGATAAAAAATTAAAATAAAAAGAGACAAATATACCCTCAAACTATGATAAATGGTATATATATATACGTGATATCACCCAAAGCTACACCTCAATTAAAGATAAAACGGTCAACGCAAAATATAGTAACCCAACTCGGGTTGGGTCGAACCCACAGGAAATACGTTAACTGTATCTCAAACTTGCTAAAATCACCGGCCGGTATTGAAAAGTAAATGGGGGGGGGGGGATTGTTGTTGTAGTCTGTGAAAAGTAACAAGGTGTGGAATGCTTTGGTTGTAATCAATCAGAAACGAACACTAGGACTGTGTTTCCCTTGGCTTCTGAACTTCGTAGGTTTATCATGCTCAGTTGAACCAACGTAATATCTTACATGCGAAATCTGATAATATATTTATCACCAATTATCTTGTGGACTCACTGGTGAATTTGAATCTTTGTCTTTTGAGTCTCAAAGTGTCTCTTTACTAACCCTTATCCT
>NW_025858982.1:0-1185 GCF_002878395.1 Capsicum annuum
TAGGTTGTAAATATCCAAGCCAAACCTATCAACCATTTGAAAATGATTGTGTCTTCTATTTTCCATGAGTGCTAATATGTCAAACATGCTTTAATTATGTTCCATCAATATTTTTATCACACTAGTGCAGAATTGCACTGTATCAAAAAGAAAAAGATCAGTAAATAAGAATTTATCATCACTCCATACTTTCTCTTGCCAGGTTGTCATCTCAAGAAGAGTAGGAAAAAAATCAACAAAACAAAAGTAAACTAAACCCAATAAATACAACAACTTCATTTATGAATTCCAAGACCATATTCCCCAAAAATGATGCCAAAATTTGATAACACCCAAAATACACCTCCAATTAAAGGATGAAGCAGTCGTTGTCAAATATAGCAACCTAACAAAGGTTGGGGTCTCCAACAGGGAATAAGTTGAAAATCTGTCTTGAACTTATTGTAATCATGAGGTAGTGTGGTAAATTAAAATGAGGGATTTTCTAAAATAGAAAAAGGAAAAAAATCGGTACTCTTGCTTGTAAACAATCTAAGCTGAACACTAGGCTTGTGTTCCCCCTGGCTGCTAAACGCAGTAGACTTATCGTGCACTTAACAACTATTCCAATACCTTGTATGTAGAATCTGATAAGTTATGTGCCATCAATAATCTTTTGGACGAGTAGATGGATTTCACCCTTTACATTTTGAGTCTCAGGATGTTGCCTTACTAACCTTTATCCTGGATTCCAGTTGAGTATTACCTTTTGGGTCTCTAGTTATTAGATGTTAGTTAATGATCTTACTTAGATAATACCTAGTAGCGTGGATTAACCGTTTATCTTCAAATTACTATTATGATCTTATTTTCCTAGTCACTACTCCTCTTTTAGAGTAAGTAGTAATAATCTAGGTGGTATCTTAATGTTGGACACCGCTAAGAAATCAATAAGAACGAAGAAAACCCAATACATGCAACAATCTTTATCTAGAACGACTTGGCAATTCCTTTACTTTGTTAATCTGCAAGGGTTTTCACAACCCTAGTTAAGGGAATTAGCCGTCCATAGTTATGAGATCAATCATGGAATCCATATATAAAATTAGAAAATTGATCTTACAATAATGAAATAAGAAATCCCAAAGTATTAAATTGGATAACAAATAAAGAACAATAAGATGTTTGTGGGCTTGGCCCCAGAGG
>NW_025858983.1:0-1672 GCF_002878395.1 Capsicum annuum
TTCCTTACCAATCCCCTTCATCTTGTCAGTATGAAGGTCCTGAACTAAACATAAATCAGGGTAGAATGACACAAAGCATGAAAGTAGTTTGGTCATTTTTGATACTGATAACAGATTGAGTTTAAAGTCAGGAACAAACAACACATCACTAACAGTTTCCTCATTTAGGATTTGTGTTTCTCCGATGTGTGAAATATTTTCCTTGGCTCGAGTAGGAAGATTCACCATTTCTTTTTCGATATTAACTACTTTATGACACTGTGAGAATACACGTTTATGTTCTGCCACATGATGTGTTGCAATAGAATCTATTACTTGTAGACACGTAATTTTGTCCATCCCAGAAAACATTTTTTTCTATTTTTTACCTTATCCTACTGTGTACCCTCAACCATATAATCATACCCCACAAAAATACAAAAATAACAAATTTTATCTTGTTCTAATTCTATCCAAACAACCTCTCCAATTAAAAATGGACACATTACCACCCCACCCCATACCCTACGTTTACCCGACCTACCCTACCCCTACCCCACCCATTTCCCTTCACATTTTTCCACTGGTCAACATTTATACACCATCACACAATATACAAAGAGGGGGACACAAAAAAAAGGGGAGCACACATAGACTCCATTTTTCTTCTGGAAGCTCCATTTTGGTTTCATTTTTGATTCATCAAGAGCATACCTGCACATACTATCTTCTTCTCCACTAATACACATAGCTCACCCTCCAAATTCATAGACCACCAATCAATTGTCCATCATCTTCCATTTTTTTTATTCACAGAAACCATCGCATAGAGGAAAGAAAAACCCAGGGATCTCCATTTTTTTTGATCGACTCACACGCACACAAAGACGCCATAGTTAACACCCTCACGGATCCTCACTCTCAACGTAGAAGAAAATTGCACACATACACTGATTAAAATTCATAAAAAATATAGTGAAAAACCAGTGAGAAAAGAAGTAAAAAATGGGTAAGATGAAGTAAAAACATCGAGGGAAATAACAAATCTCAGGTCGACGATCACTGTTCCGGCGATTGGTTCGCCGAAAAAATGTCAAGCCACTCAAAACTTGCTGGAATCCGACTTATTCCTATCGGTTCTATTACTGTTAGCTCACCGGAGTTCAGCTTGTAAGGTTTCTCAGTTTTTTTTTTGCCGGAAATTGGGTTCGGATTTTGTTCGTTAGTCTTTGTTACCGGGCTGGAGTAGTTTATTTTAAGATTCTCCATCGGGTTTCAAACCTGATCGAGTTGTATTTCTCTACACCAAGTAGAGTTTGGTCGTGGTTGAGGTTTGGTTCGAGGTTTCCAGATGTGGACTCTCTTAGTTGAATAACATTGAGTTCGAAAGCTTCAAATTGAGGTCCGATTCTACTCTTTCACTCTTTTATTTCACTGTTGATGATACTTGGGGCATCGGATTGAATGTTGTGTTGATTGATCTTGATTGGTGGTTGCATTGCTACTTGTTTGATTTTTTGTTGATTTTCTTAGATTATAAATTATGGAAATTTGGTATTAAAAGGAATTTGGGGTGGAATCGAGAAGTTGATAAAATAGTGAATTGAGTTTAACGTTGGTTTTACTATTGTTTTTGTTTAATTCGAAATAAGCATGAATGTGAATCGGAGCGTGATAGAATCATGACATGTTG
>NW_025858984.1:0-1025 GCF_002878395.1 Capsicum annuum
GAATCAAGGGAGTGACTCGACTAAAAGGTACGTCTTATAGAAATCACAGGGAGTGACTCGACTAAAAGGTTCATCTTATAGGAATCAAGAGGATGACTCGACTAAAAGGTACGTCTTATAGGAATTACGAGGAGTGACTCGACTAAAATGTTCATAAAAGGTACGTCTTATAGGAATCACAAGGAGTGACTCGACTAAAAGGTTCGTCTTATAGGAATCAAGGGGATGACTCGACTAAAAGGTACGTCTTATAGGAATCAATGGGAAATGACTCGACTAAAAGGTACGTCTTCTAGGAGTGAATTTTCAAGTTAGGAAGTGTTTTACCTAAAAAATAAAAATTAACTTATTCGGACTAGGAAGTGCGTCTCTTAGGGGTTGAATTTTTACCATAATTTGATTATCAAACCTGTGCAACAACATTGTTTCCTGCATTTGTGGAAATGAGGTATTGCAATCCTTGATATTTATGCTCTGAAGTCCTTAATTTGAAGGTAACATGTTTCCTGTTTCATCAAAGAAAACTTGTGTGTTCAAAAACATGGTGGCAGGTTTGTGGCTTTAGCTTCCGTGGAAATCACTCTTGCTCTCGTCACATTTAACCTTGCTTCCAACCATAAGCATCTGTCACCGACTTGCTGCATCGTTGATCCAAACTCAGATTATTAGAAGTGATTCTGAAACAAACACAGTATCTTTGCTTTGCCATGCTCCTCAAATAAACCCTTTAAACGTTGGTATTTCCATGAGTTTCCAAACTCGTCTGTTGACAAAACTTTTTTTTTTTGCATGCCTTATTTCGACTTACAATCATGTCTTTTTCATGTGTTGGCTTTTTGTCTTACTTTGGCTTTTTCTGACTTATTTTGACATAGACTCGACTCAAAGACACGAGAAAAATGATAATAATTTTTATTTGATGACAAAGATGCCAAAAAAAAATCGAAAATAGAAAAATAAAAATAAAAGGGGAAAAACAACATGCATTTTTTTTAAAGGACAGAAGAAAACTTATTTAGGTGTGG
>NW_025858985.1:0-1364 GCF_002878395.1 Capsicum annuum
AGTCTACCAACATCCACTAAAGCCACCAAAACCAGAATTAACAACAATATTTACAACATGTTATATCAGAAAAAATAGTTTCACCTTTGAAAGGAAGGATTTCTTTTTGTTCATCAGAAAAGCAACAGATGTCGAAAGAGAATCAATGGTATAGCAATTATCAGGAAAAAGGAAAAAAATGGTGTAGTATTTCGTACATACGAGATATTTTGCTTTCCACACAAGGACTGTACAAAATTCTAAGCTATCTTGGAATACGTAGCTGTAAACTAACAAGTAGAACTAATATAAAAAAATAGGATATCATTCTAAAATGGATTTTAGATAACCTAGCATAACTTTATGAAATTCTCTCTCAAGAAAACCCTAGAACCTCAAAACTTAACCTCCAAGTAATCAAATTTCCTTCATTCTTTTTCCAAGATATCTCAATATTAAAGATTTCCAATTCAAGAAATTCAAGGGCTCATCTTTAAAACATCAAATAGGAATTCAAGATCAAGCTTTTTATTCAACTTCATCAATTAAGGTATGTGGGGTTTATGAACAAGGATATTCTTTCATCCTTGTGCCCAAAACTAGTTTTGAATTACAAATTTACATGATTTTGTATGAATATACATGAGTTTCAAATTGGGCTTCATACCCATTATTCTTATTTGCAAGATTATAAGATTTCAAGTGATTTAGAAGTTGAATTGCATGTCTATTTTCGTATTTTCATACTTATTGCAGTAAATTCCAGATTTTGAGTTGAATTATCAATAGTTACCTTATCAAGCATGAACATTATGATGTTTTAACTTGAATTTGATGTATGGGTTATTAAGCTCTAATTGGATATTGTTATTTCAAGTTTAATTGTTCTATAAACACCTTATGACTAGATTATTTTCAGATTTTTGATAAAGATTTGGTATTTTGATGTCAGCTTAGATATGAAATCCACTCTACAGTTTTAGATTACAGTTTAACTTAGCAATTATACAGTTGATTTTTGTAACAAACCATTATACTAGATTTTAAAGTGGATTTTCAACAGAATGAGCATACAGATTAAAGAGAGTAGTATTTAGCATCAAGTTGGGTATTCCATATGCCCTAAAACTACGAGCTAATATAGGTTCAGATTATCAAATTATTCCCATTTCAATATGGATGACAGATACAAATATGATCACTTAGATTAAGTTGTACTCCTTATTAAGAGTATGACACCTCTCCCTAATATGAGTTTTTTCCATAAGGGAACTAGACGTTGAACTCCATGATAGCTCACATGGCTTATGTCAATTAGAAGAACCTCCCTAATAGTAAAAGTAAATAAATAACTTTTGAGTGAATTTTCCTGCAGCTTACAAAAA
>NW_025858986.1:0-1262 GCF_002878395.1 Capsicum annuum
CTTGCTTTCAATATGATTTCTAAGTCATATTGAAAGCAAGTTATTAGCATTTGATTGAAAACCCCCATTTAAAAGCATGCATATTCATAAAAACTACACCCATGAGATTTTAGGATAACCCCACGTACCTCTATTTCCAAGGATAATAGATGTTTCTTGAAGCTTGTGGATTGGTGATTCCAAATATGTAATAATCTTTGTAAACCTACAGTCTAATCTTGAACTATTTGGGTTTTTATTTTGAAACCCTAAGGAGAATATTTGAGCACTTTTGATGAATGAAGGTGTATTTTGGGTCCGTGGAACTGAATTTCGTGTTTTAGGGCTAAGTAAGATTGGAAAAGGACCACTTTGTCCCCAAAATAGAAAATTCTTTACATAGGCGCCGTCCAACCCATTGCCCATGTTTACATAGGCGCCGCCTAGGCTATCGCCTATGTTTACATAGGCGCCGCCTAGGCTATTGCCTATGCTTTCCAGTGGCTATGGGCGATTGGTTAGGCGACGCATATCACTTTGAAAGGCCATAACTTCTTGCTCGGGTGTCGGATTTTAGCAAAATTGGCATCCTTGGAAAGCTAACTCGAATACCTATCATTTGAAACATAGTAGGCTTCATAATTCAACATATACAGAGAGTTATGGTCGATGGAAGCTGACACACTTACAACATCCACTAAAACTTAGTCAATCGAAATAGTTTCAACTCAGCCATGAGTTTAAGGACCTCTATGGTCTAAATTCAAGCTTGAATGGATTCACATGCTACACAAATAATTTGCGTGCTGTATTGGCATAGGATTTTATGCTTTGGGATTATCGATGCATCAAAATCATGGTCTATATTGTAGCCCAAAATGTGGGGCGTTACATTATCCCCCCCTTAGGATCATTCATCCTCGAATGATGATGCGGGACACAAACAGACACGATTTCAAGCATAATAAAGGACTAGGAAAGATAAGATAGGATTAGTACCTTCTGTCTCATCCTCCATCGAAGCAAACAAATTGGGATATCTAATTCTCATGTCATCTTTTGACTCCCAAGTTGCTTTTTCGACTTTCTGATTCCGCCACAGTACCTTTACAGAGGCTATCTCCTTGCTCCTCAGCTTTTGAACTTGGCGATCTAAAATTTCAATGGGCTCTTCTTCGTAAGACAAGGAGTCTGTCACTTTGATACCCTCTACTGGCAATACCATAGAATGATCTTCAATGCATTTCTTCAACATGGATACATGGAATACCAGATGAACAGAA
>NW_025858987.1:0-1049 GCF_002878395.1 Capsicum annuum
ATGTATTATAATTGGTAGTTATCTATATGTTAGTCCAACAGACACAGTATTGCCTACCTATTTGGTCATTTTTAGTTCAGATGTATTATAATTGGTAGTTATCTGTATGTTAGTTCAACAGACACAGTATTGATTCTTTCATCATAACCTTAGATTCGAGTTATCATTGGAATTTTTATATGATTTACTCGATGGGAGTAGTATGCGTGAATTGAATTCATCATGATTTAATGCTTAATTAATGGGACATCATGGAGAAAATTATTCCATCTTAAGGGAGTGTGCTTTAGACTCCTGACCATTGGTTTTGAGGGTCATCCAGACCAGTTGGAGCATTGACATAGATTATAAACCTTGATTATTAAATTAAGCCTTTTCGATTCCCTGTTGATAACTCACTTCCTACTGTTTATGATTTCTTTCTCATGCAAACTAAAGTAGGTACGCCTACTATTTGCAACCAATAGACATAAATTATAGTGTCAAAATTATCAAGAAATCTTAGCACCTATTAAACCTTGAATAATTAATTTAACACTTTATCATGACCTAACCCTAGATTCCATAATGCAGGTTATAGGAGTTTAGCTACTCATGATGCAAGAAACAAGCATACAATTTGCATTCATAACTAAAATGATTAACTTACAATGATGAATGGAGTTGAAAGTGAACTTTTATTTGAATCACAAGGCAAAAACACCAAAAATATTGTTAGCGAGAGAAAAAATATTGTATGTTCTCTGCTAAATGGATAATTAATTGTGCATGATTCCCCCTAAAGGGAATAAAAAAATTCCTTTTTATAAGTTCCTCCATGTAATAAAGCCTAAAAACTATGCCTTAAATAGAAAGAGCTATATATGGAAGAAAATCTCAAGTTTTAACTTTTTTTTTTTGAAATTGACGATACCATTTTTGATGGCATATGAGACACCTAACGAATTTTGTAGAATGTCGTCAAAGCTTCCAATATAATAGCATCTTCTGCTTCTCCTGACGGCAAAATTTAACAGCGCGTCAAATATGTGACGGCATGTGACAAATGT
>NW_025858988.1:0-2638 GCF_002878395.1 Capsicum annuum
AAGGACAATTTTGCCTTTATGTAAGTTTCTTGATACCCTTTTCAATTATGGGTCCAAGAATTTGATTTGATTGATTTATTTGTGTGTATGCTAGCTAGTAGTTAAGTTAATTTTAATTGAAGTGTTATATTATACTCATTTTATTCACTTTTGCTTATCATGTTTAGCGTTTAGAGAGTCGAACTGTATGAATTGAAGTGTTATATTATACTCATTTCATTCACTTTTACTTATCATGTTTAGCGTTTAGAGAGCTGAACTGTATGAACTTTGACCAACATTTTATTTCTCATATGAGAATGATTACAAATTATAGTATTTTTTTGTTTAATTTTCAAACATCTAAATTTGAAATTTAAAATATCAAATTAATCTAATACAAGTTAGCTTCGAAAAGATCTTAACTTGATGCTATAGGCATTTGATTTTATAGCATCAAGTTAAGGGAAGAGAAAGTTTTCTTTTTTGAATGTGGTGGACTCTTTTCCTAGCAAACCATCAATGCCCAACAATAACAACAACAAACCCAGTGTATTCCACCTAGTGGGCTATGGGGGGTAAGATGTACGCAGTCCATATCATTACTTCAGGAGAAGTAGAAAGGCTGTTTCCGATATACCCTCGGCTCAAGTCAAGGAGTAATAAACAAATACTTAATAAAGCATGGAACAAGATGTCGAGGCATAAATACGCCACCCACAAGGAACAATAAACAAAGAATAGTAACCACATTCGTAATAAGGCATGCGACATAGTGTCCTAGCAAGAATAATACATCTACCAAGTAATGTCCTACCCCACGACTCAAACTGACACTAGCCTTCTATCCTAATCTGCGTCCTCCAGATCATCCTATCTAGGGTAATGTCCTCAGTGAGCTGTAACTGCTCCATGTCCCGCCTGATCATCTCTCTCCAGTATTTCTTCGGTCTACCCCTACCCCACCTGAAACCATCCAACGCAAGCTTCTCACACCTACGAACCGGGGCATCCATGCCTCTCCTCATCACATGCCCGAACCATCTCAATTGGACTTCCCGCATCTTGTCCTCCACTGAAGCCACTCCAACCTTCTCCCGAATAGTCTCATTTCGAACTCTATCATCCCTATTAAGCCCACACATCCAATGCAACATCCATATTTTCGCAACTTTTAATTTTTGAATGTGAGAGTTCTTGACTGGCCAGCATTCCGCTCCATACAACATCCGCAAACCATCAATGCCCATAAGGAGAATTTTGCCTTTTCATCTGTTTATTCATCTTTATGTAAGTTATGAGAAATTCGGTGCAGTTTTTTGAAGTGTTATTTTAATTGCTATTGTTCCTGAATGCTATGTAATTTTCATTATCAATTTGCTATATCTGCTTTGTGTGTTAATGTTATTTTTAACATTGCTTTATTTTGTGGTACTTAAGCCGAGGGTCTGAAACAACCTCTCTACCTCCACAAGATAGGAGTTAGGTTTGTGTACACCCCAGCCTACACAGACCCCTCATAGTGAGATTACACTGAGTATGTTGTTGTTGTTGTTGTATACTAATTGAGGAGTTGGATGGTAGCTTATTGCTCTAGTTGAGTGTTTGCTACTTTGGATTTTTATTAAGATAATATGATACTATCTTTGGAGGAAGCTTCTTTGGGCTAGTCATAATAGTTTAGCTTTACTGCGTATGGCACAGAGATGAGCTCAACAGCCTGGCATTCGTGTAAAAATATTTAGTGAGCACCTAAGAGTGTAGCTAGTGGTTAATGCTATGGGTGAAAACCATGGGAGACCAAGGTTCTAATCCTACCTGATACAATGAAACAGTTAGTGATTTCTTCGCGTCTGCTTTAATCTTAGTTGGCAGAGTTACTCGGTAGTTGTACTGGTCAGTGATAGTAGGTACGAGGTGTGCACAAGCTGGCATGGACATCAAAGTCTAGCTTTTCCCTCTCCAGTTTTTACTTTTTGGCGTTGGAGTTTGAATTGGAATTTGTTTCAGAAACTAGAGCATGAAGAAATTTTTTTGTTTGCATTGTTCAGTCAAAGTTGAGACCATTATGTTTTGTTTGTAAACAAACGATAAGCTTGTTATTCTAGAAGGTTGTCGTATAATGAAATTATTATTTTCTTCCTTTTGACACTGAACTGTAGAACTTTGATTCAGTGAGATTGGTAGCATTTTGTGTTGAAGTTGGAACAAAATATTCCTTTGAAAGTTTCAAAAATGTTTGAACTTTGATTAACTTATTGTAACTGCAGTGATGAGAATAGTTTTTCCATTGAAGGAGATTAGGGAGAAAGATATTAGATTAACCATCTTTCTTTTCTAGCATAGATGATTTGCATGAGGAAAAGAAAAGCTACTTCTGGACAAAAGCAACATGTTACGCTAGTAGGATTTTAGGTTTGGAGGACCTTATGATTCTTAGATTTCACAACAACAACAACATATCTAGTGTAATCCCATAAGTGAGGTCTTGGGGAAGGTGATGGTATGAAACTTTACACTACCCCTAATTGTAGATTTCATATATAATAAATGAGGAGACTACATTTTCCTTTGAAAAGAAGCTTGTTTCCTCAAGTGGATAGGGAAAGTAGAAACAGTTGGTTTGTGTGCTTATGCATTGAACTGAGTAATTTTTTTT
>NW_025858989.1:0-1248 GCF_002878395.1 Capsicum annuum
AATTCAGTTTGTATAGCCAACAATTAAGTTTACCAGTCAGATAGACAACTTCCTATGGTTTTTTTCATCATTCGATCTAGTCATACAATATGAAGTTTCTTGAGTATGGCCATTCCAGGAGGTAATTTTTATGCATCCCTGTGAATTGTGAAGTTAGTTCAGTTCATGCATCATATTTTAGATTGAGATATTTAGTCATGATTTTTTTTGTATGTGTCCCATGGATTACCTCAATCTTTCCTTAGTATTTCAGCCAAGTCAGTATCATTTAAGGGACAAATGATTCCTTGGGGGGCTGTTGTAATACCCTGAGTTTTCATGTCCTAATCCTCTTAACTTTTCTTCATGAAACCCGATCTATCTTGAATTAATAGTTACTTATAAGTTGAATCTCTCAATTCTATCTCAGTTCTATAATAATTCACATGTCATTACATGTATTCTTGAAATTAGTTCAGTTCATATATTATGCTTATACTCAGGTATGTAACCATGTTCCTAGTCATACATGTTCAGTATATGATCTCAGTTGCCTTTGTTCAGTATTCTCAGTCAAACCATGTCATTGAAGGATGAATGATTCTAAGGGGGAGATAATGTAACACCTCGTATTTTCGGGCTAGACTTAGAAGCATCGTTTATGTATTTGTGAGCTTTAGTCCCATTATTTGTATATTAATACATGTGCCATAATAATTATCCTAGTGTGTGAAGTGCTTAGGAGGTGAAAATTATTCATAGAAATTACTTAGAGAAGAGTTGAGCTAAGAGCCTTTAATTCAACCAATTTAGTATTCGATTCTAAAAGGGTCTACGTTGAACGTGTATAAATTTTTATAGATGTAGAATTTTGCTTGTCAAGACCTACCAAATTGTAAGTAATTGAGTTAAATTTTGATAGCATATGATCTAGAGTTAGAAGCATGAATCCAGAAGTTTAACAGTAGTAGATTTGGGATAGTGTTATTTGGATTAAATAGATTATGTATCCATGGGGCTCGTTGTATGAAAGGTGAGTCAGTAGGCTTGAAACAGTGTATGCAAGAATTTACGTTAAATATGATAGTGCGGGTGTGCTTAGATAGTACCCGTGAGTTGATAAGTGTGAATGAAGCTAGTAATGTAGTATGTAAACTTCTTATCAGCTAAGTTATGGGCTATAGAAAGTGTAGAGTTGTACATCAGAAGGAAGTACTAGCAACGGGTCTTACATTTTCAAGTGTAGTCTTTTAGGGTGAGTTCTTATTT
>NW_025858990.1:0-2840 GCF_002878395.1 Capsicum annuum
GCCTAACCAATCACATACCCTTACTGCCTCTCATGAAAATAGGCATAATTTTTTGCTTGGGTATCGGATTAAGGCGAAATTGATATCGTTGGAAAGACAATTCAATTATATATAATTTGGTGGGTATTGAGATAAAAAAAATCTACGTATATCAAAAGTTATATACGTTCAAATATTACCCTTGTGAAATCAAACACCAAAAATTAGCCGAATCGAAGGCTCTTAGCTCACTTTGCACTAAGTGACACTTAAGAACATCGTTCACACCTCATAATCTTTATTCAAACTAGTTTAATGATCATGACACGTGGATTTAAGTAAGAATCATGGTACTAGATTTTACACTCATCGAAACGAAGGTTCGAATTCTAATGCCAAAATACGCGGTGTTACATATGCATGCTGCATTATCTTCATATAAAATCGTCGGTACTTTGTAACATTTCAAATCGCATTTTTCTCAAATGAGATGTATTATGTAACCCAACCACACACATTCTCGGCTTGCTTCATGAATAGCTATAATCTCAGCTTAGTTTGATGAGGTGGCTACGATAGACTACTTTGTAAATCTCCAAGTTATGAAAATATCCCCATATACGAACACATAGTCTGTTTGAGATCGAACTTTATATGGGTTAGATAAGTATCCAGCATCAGTATAACCAACAAGATCGAAACTTTAATTTATATAATAAAATAAACCCATATCAGTAGTCCCTTTTAGATACCGTAATATGTGTTTGATTCTATTTTAATGTCTCCTAGTAGAAGTAGAACTATACCTTGCTACAAATTAACTGAAAAGGCTATATCAGGCCTTATAGTATTTAGCAAGATGCATTAGCGCACCAATTTCACTAAGATAAGGTACTTCGGGACCAAGAAGTTCCTTATTCTTTTCTAGAGGTCGGAATAGATTTTTATTCACATCAAGTGATCGAACAACCATCAAAGTACTTAATGTATGTGCTTCATACATATAAAATCTTTTCAAAACCTTTTCTGTGTAAGTATATTGATGGACAAAGGTACCGTTTGTCAAATGCTCAATTTGCAAATCAAGGCATAATTTTGTCTTTCCAAGATCTTTTATCTCAAATTCTTTATTTAGGTAATCAATTAACTTTTGAAGCTCTATTGGAGTTCCAATAATGTGATGCCCCGAATCTGGTACCTGAAATGGTACACGGTGCTTGTGACCCCGAAGGACTACAAGCTAACCCATGACTGATATCTGTACTTGTACACTGCATAATATACTAAATAAATATGAAAATAAAGGTTGTAAGGCCATAAGGTTCACACTGAATCATAAATGAAATAAGAATGTCTGAATATTGTGGTATATTAATACCAAAATAAAACTGAAAACAACTGACGTCTGAATCGAATTTGAAAAGCCTCTAAGTACTGTCTGAATATGGATTTGAAGGAACATGTCTCCAACTAACTCCGTTTAGCAAAACTGAGCTGAAATTAATAATAATATAAAGTAATGATCATTTTCTCGAAGGATAAGGACTCACTACTAACTCTGACTGTGGAAACTAGGATGCTACTGATGCTCTGGAGTTCGTGTTTCTAAACCTATGGTATAAAATACCATAGCGCAAATGTGTCAGTACTTTGAATATACTGGTATACATGTGAGGTAGGCTGAATGCATGGGGTTTCATATGCATGAACAATACTAACTGGCTGACTAACATAAACGTGAGAATGCATGCATGAATATATAATAAGTGTGAGTGAGATTGTGAAAACATGATTACTGATTCTGAATACTGATAACAAGAGTTTACTGATATATTTGATAATATGGGAAACTGTTTCTGACAGTCCTGAACCTGATGGAACTAGTTGAGTTCCATACTGTATCTGAGTTGACTATATCTGACAGTCTTGGAATCTGAAGAACTATATGAGTTCATTTACTGAGACTGATACTGAAACTGTGGGAGATAGTTATCTAACCGACATACCCCAATTCTCTGTAATAGCAGATCTAGGTTCCAATTTGTTCCCTAATTGGAAGGGTGTCAATACCGCGCCACTAGTAGAGACAAGCTGTAGGTAACCTCATCTGACAGTGTACCCAAAAGAGAATGGCGGGGCCCTCATCTGACAATATTTATCCATCTCATCAACCCTTATCTGACAATGTTCATGTCTCAACCTATGCTAGCTATATAGTTCTGGAATACAAGGATGACTTCTAAGAATCACACCCTCATCTGACAGTGTGTATTTCACTCAGTGCTAATTTCTACTCCCATTTGAATAGACACTAAACATGATTAACTGGACTGAACTGAATGGATTCATAAAGTTCTATTGACTGACGGAATACTACTAAGATTACTGAGTTACTGAACTTTTCTAAGTCACATGACTGAATGAATTCTACTGAAGATGGATTGACTGAGAGTATCGTGAAAACATGACACTGGCTTTAGGCACACAACTATTTTTCAGGTACAAGTACCCCCAGGAATCGATAGAAGGAGACTGACATAACATGACAATTCTTGATCATAGGAATAAAGCCCATAATTCATAATGCCATAAGTTGGGGATTTCATACTACACATAGTTCTCATAATTTTATACATGGAAGGGAATGCATGTAACAACATGCCATAAGTCCATCAAATCTAGTTTCATGAACATCCCATCAACAATCATAATGCATACAATATCGTAGAAGTCATTGTTTCCATAAGGGTATAGCATGCATTTGTCATTTAGGACACAATTTAGATATAATACATGATTTCTAATCTCTTGGGCATTTTATCAAACATCTTACATGCACAACTTAGCATAGGTGTAATCAT
>NW_025858991.1:0-2969 GCF_002878395.1 Capsicum annuum
AGGTCTCCTTCAAAACATCCTATAAAATTTGATTGGATAAATGAAGGTGGATCTGAGATAGAGCTTTTTTATCCTTACATCATTTACCATCATATGTCCATAATGAGGGAATGTGATCAAACCCTAACAGCACAATGTCCAAATCTATCAGAGTAAGAACAACCCATATTTTAACCCACCATAACAAAAATTTGGTGTTGCGATCTAACAATGAAATATCATACTTCATGGTTGCCATCCCTGAGAATCAATCGACCAAGCTCTGATACCATTTTGTTATGTTTGGGACAGAATAAAGCAAATCACAAGTAGAAAAAACAACAGCACATAGATTTACGTGGAAACTCTAACGAGAAAAACCATGGGCAGAGGAAGAAGAATTTCACTATAAAAGGAGAGGAGAACAATACGGAGAGGCGCAGTTTTTAAATAATCAAAATTGACCCGCTAATTGCACTTATATAATAAAATGTATACAAATAAGTCCTAGGCCCAAAAACATAAAGGTCCATACAGCGGGGGCTTCTCCTCTGCTCCCCTATCGGTGTCAGTGGTGGGCTCTGAGATCGGGCCGATAGGCCCGATCCCTACGCTAATACCACAAACCCCATTAAAAATCACCAACATGGGTTACACCATGAAACTTTTTGGGCCGTATCAGAAAAATTTAGGTCACACTCTAACAATATCTAATCACCCTATCTCTATTTTATGCAAACTGCAAACAAGCATCAACAGGTCTATCAAAATATTTTAAAATCTACTTAACTGAATTTCAATGCTCTTTACCTAGATTTACCATGTATCTGCTAACTACAAATGAAAAATCTAGTCAGGAACACACCATCGTATACATAAGAGAACCAACGACACTTGAGTATGGAATTTGAGACATATAGTTATGCTCATCATTTGTCCTTTGAGATAACATGGCTGAGAGTTTGAAATGAGCTACTAATTGAGTACTAACAGGTTTGGCATTTTTCATATTGAACCTGCGATGCACTTTCTCAATATACCTTTTTCGACTCAAGTATAACTTATACTTCTCTTTATCCCTAAGAATTTCCATTCCAAGGATCTTCTTTGCTACTCCTAGATCCTTTATATCAAACTCCTTACTGAGCTGAGCTTTGATTTTTATTATCTCTCTCATAGCTATCAACATATCATCAACATACAAGAGAACAAACATGAACAAAGCATCACTTATCTCTTTGAAATAGACACAACTATCATAACTACTCCTCCTAAACATGGGAAGTCATGAAAGAGTCAAACCTCTTAAACCACCATCTGGGCGACTATTTTAAGCCATAAAGGGACTTTTTTAGCAAACATATATAGTCCTTCTTTCCTGAGACTACAAAACCCTCTAGTTGTTGCATATAGATGTCCTCCTAAATTTCTCCATGTAAGTATGCAGTTCTGACATCTAACTGCTCAAGCTCAAGATTGTGGATGGACACAATACCAAGTAAGGCTCGAATTGAACTATGCTTTAAAACTGGAGAAAACACTTCTATGAAGTCAACACTTGGAACCTGACAGTAACCTTTAGAAACTAATATTGCTTTGTACCTAGAAGCTTCAACTCCTGATGTTCCTTCTTTATTTTTAAATACCCATTTGCAACGGGCAACTTTCTTAGCTTTAGGAAATCTCACCAAATCCCACGTGCCATTCTTATGAAGTGATTCCATTTTCTCATTCATAGCAATCATCCATCGGCCAGAATCATCACAACTAACCGCCTCTAAGTAAGAAGAAAGTTCTTCATTGAAATCAATACCTTCTGCTATATTTAATGCATGAGCAACCAATTTACCTTCACCATACTTCTAAGGAGATCTAATATATCTCCTATGCCCATCTTTAGTAATAGAATATCATGATGCCACTGGTAATGAAGAGGAAATAGTATCACTTTGTATCTCAAGGATAGACTGAGAAGTAGGCATTGGTGTGGACTCTTCTCCAATATACAATTAAACATGGGTACTTAACTTTTGGTGATTTATGTCACTAGGCTCATCTGGGGAAAAAGCACTAGATTCTGAAAAGGAGGAAGCACGAAGCATGACAGTTTCATCGAATGCAACAACCTGCTAATTATAACTTTTCCTTTTTTTTGGATAGCAAAGCTTATATCTATAACACCCCGCATTTTGGGCTAAAATAAAAACCATGACTCTGATGCGTTGATAATCCCAGAGCCTCAAATCCTATGCCAATTTGGCATGTTTATGTAGTATGTGATCTATTTGAGCATGAATTTATACCATAGAGGTCCTTCAACTCAAGGACGAGTTGAAACTATTTTGATCGATTAAGTTTTAGTGGATGTTGTAATTTGTGTCAGCTTCCATTGACCATAACTCTCTGTATATGTCAAATTAGAGATCCTACTATGTGTCAAATGATAGGTCTTCGAGTTAAATTTTGAACGATACCAATTTTACTAAAATTCAACACCCGAGCAAGAAGTTATGGCCTTTCAAAGTAGTATGCGTCACCTAACCAATCGCACATGGCCACTGGAAAGCATATGCAATAGCATATGCGGCATCTATATAAATATAGGTGATATCATATGTGGAGCCTATGTAAATATATGCGATATCATATGCGGCGCATATCTTATGATTTCAAGTGACTTAAACACTCCATTTTTGGGGCAAAATGGTCCTTTTCCCACCCTTATTCAGCCATAAATACGAAATTCAGTCCCCAATTCTCCAAAATACATCCACATTCATCTAAAAATTCTCAAGAACACTCCCAAGGGTTTCAAACTAAAAACTCAAATAAATCAAGACTCAACCGTGGGTTTTCAAAATTGATTAGAGATTCAGAATCCCCAATCCACAGGCTTCAAGAAGCACCCATTATTTTTTGAAATAGAGGTATGCATGGTTTTCTTAAATTCTCATGGGCATAGAAAAATCATGTTTTATAATGGGGTTTTT
>NW_025858992.1:0-1918 GCF_002878395.1 Capsicum annuum
ATGAGTAGTTTAGTCCTTCAAATTTAATAAACGTTTATTTGATGGAAGCTTTATAATTTTCGTTATTTTTGGTCTATTTTTAAAATCGGTGCGAATTTTAAAGCATAACTTCTAATGTTTTTAGTGTTTAATATATTTTTTTTATGTTGTAATGTCTAAAATTTAATGACACTTTTGTGATGTTTCTGGTTAAACTATGGTGAATATAAATTAAATTCCATAAATAAGCAATAAATGTAAAAGGTTTATATATACTCTTTTGACTGACTATACATTAGACTTGATTAATTTGTTATTTTACTATATAGTGGCTATTTAATTAATTACAAAAGGCAATTAGTTTAAACTAAAATAGTAAAATTACCTAAATAGAAAGTACATAAACTAAACTTTAATTATTTACTGAATCATTTTTCTCATGGGAATAAATTCACTTTCCATACAACAACAGAAAGAACACTCACGGGTGCTAACAAACAACAAAAAAGCAAATAAATAAATAAATAAAAATTATATTAAAAAAAGTGTAATTTATTAAATAACCTAAAAAGTGCATTCCTATGAAGTTGTCTTTGTGGCCAAAATTCTTTCTTGTGAACACCCCCACCCCCACTAACAAACAACGATGGATTCAGGATTTAAAAGTTATGGGTGTTCGAAAAGTTCAAACACATATATTTTTCGCCTGAAAATCAAAACGCTCAGCTGTCTACGTGGTTTCATATGTGTTTTTTAAATCATATATATATATATCATTTTAATTTTTTTTTTATAATTATATCTAATCTATGTTTAATTTAATGAGTGCTGAAACATCATAAAATTACATATAGATCCGCCCCAGCCTTTAAACCTCACCACTCAAACAACGCCGGATTCAGGATGTAAAAGTCATGGATGTCCGAAAGGTTCGAACACACATATTGACGTCCAAGCTTTAAATTAAAATTTCACCTGAAAACCAAAACGCTTAGCTATCTTCGTGATTTTATGTATTTTTTAAATGGGCAAAATGTGTGAAAAATATCTGTATTTAGGTGAAATTTACAGTTACGTACCCTGAACTTTGCAGGGGTCCTATGACCCCCCTAAACTATTTTTTACCATATTTAACTGACATATATTTGCCCCTTATCAAACACTTTTTTCCTACGCGCTCAATGTACGTGATATACGCAGTGGTCCAAGTGCTAAATATATGTCAGTTAAATACGATAAAAAATAGTCTAAGGGGGTCCGACCCCGAATCAAAAACTTTTCATTCAACTTATTCTTCCAATTTCAATTGAGATTTTTGTCTACCTCAAAGTTCAGGATGCGTAGCTGCAAATTCATCAAAATATAGATATTTTTCACACTTTTTTCTCTTTTTAAATATTATATATCATTTTTTATATATTTGTATATAATTATATCTAATCTACGTTGAATTTAATGAGTGCTGAAATACTGTAAAATTACACATAGATCCGCCCCTTTCTTTATACCCCACCACCCACCCCACCCCTAACATACCCCACACCCCAACTTTTCTTGCATTCATTTCAGTGGAAGCACCCGTGACACTCTCAATCCCATGTCATGATTCTCCAATTTGTTCCACTTTCTACCTAAAAAAGATGACTCACTATTATTCTCAATTTTCGAGCCGTAATGAAGTCAGAATTTTTTATTAAGATAAGGTAAACATATAAAAAAGAATAAATATACAAAATGAGAAAAAAAATTCAACATTTAGTATGTATATATTAATATATAGAGTGTAATTTTTCATCAGAGGTATATCATGGACAGGGGCGGAGCCAGCTCTCTTTAAGGGGTTCGTCCGAATCCCCTTCGAAGGAGAAATATACTATTAAAATTACTTTTTATATGGTTATAGTAGGTGTTGAACCCCCTTCGACTAAGTTTTCTTTGA
>NW_025858993.1:0-1487 GCF_002878395.1 Capsicum annuum
TACTAACACAAACTGTTGACATAGCTCCTGTAAGCATTGTCGATACGGGATGAGCTTCAAATCTCGCATCTCCCAAACCCCTTGAATTTGATGGACGAGCAAATCCGAATCCCCCAACACCAATAATTCTTGGACTCCCATATCAACAGCTAACCTCAAACCAAGAATGCAGGCTTCATACTTTGCCATATTGTTAGTACAGTAGAATCAAAGTTGTGTTGTTACCGAGAAATATTATCCCGATTCAGAGAAAAGAACCGCACCTATTCTGACTCCTTTCATATTGACAGCTCCATCAAAGAATAACCTCCAACCTGGATCACTATCTATAACGACTTCATCGACACACGACACTTCTTCGTCAGGAAAATATGCCTTTAATGGCTCGTACTCTTCATCGATGGGATTCTCAAAAAGATGATCTGCCAAGGCTTGGGCTTTCATGGCGGTTCGAGTCACATATACAATGTCGAACTCGGTAAGCAATATTTGCCACTTTGCCAATCGACCCGTCGGCATAGGCTTCTGAAAGATATACTTCAAAGGATCCATACAAGAGATGAGATAAGTATTATAGGATGAGAGATAATGCTTCAACTTCTGTGCTACCCAAGTTAGGGCACTACACGTCCTTTCAAGAAGAGTATACCTGGTCTCATATGTGGTGAACTTCTTGTTAAGATAATAAATAGCCTTCTCCTTTTTGCCCGTGACATCATGTTGACCCAGGACACAACCAAAAGAATTATCCATGACTGATAAATATAAGATCAAAGGCCTACCAGGCTCCGGGGGTACCAGAACGGACGAATTTGACAAATATCTTTTGATTCGATTGAACGCTTCCTGACATTCTTCAGTCTATTTTACCGCAACACTCTTTTTCAGCAACTTGAATATTGGCTCACAAGTGGTTGAGAGTTGAGCAGTAAACCTGCTAATGTAGTTCAGTCTACCAAGCAAACTCATCACCTCCGTCCTATTCTTGGGCGGAGGCAAATCCTGAATGGCTTTGATTTTCGAGGGATCCAATTCAATTCCCCAACGGCTTACTACAAAGCCCAACAGCTTTCCAGACGGAACTCCAAATACAAATTTTGCCGGGTTGAGTTTGAGATTATACCTGCGAAGCCTTTCAAAGAACTTTCTTAAATCTTTAACATGGTCGGCCAAACTTTTTGACTTAATAATCACATCATCTACGTATACCTCAATCTCTTTATGCATCATATCATGAAATATAGTGGTCATGGCTCTCATGTATGTTACTCCAGCGTTCTTCAAACCGAACGGCATCACTCGATAACAATAGGTCCCCCATGGTGTGATAAAAGATGTCTTCTCTGCGTCTTCATCATCCATAATGATCTGGTGATATCCGGCATAGCAATCCATAAAAGAGGCAACCTCATGTTTAACACAGTTGTCTAACAAAATATGAATGTTGGGCATTGGAAAATCATTTTTCAGACTTGCTCTGTTCAAAT
>NW_025858994.1:0-3671 GCF_002878395.1 Capsicum annuum
CCTGAGTCTAGACTTTTATCAATCACTTCTATATTTTGCATCAGCGGAGAAAATGATTTGGCATATCTGGATTTTGTGGCATTATTTCCTGTAAGTTGGCATTATTTTGCATTATTTCTAATACGTTGTTTGGTGTGATGTACTAGAAATGATATGTCTTGTATAGTTTTTATAGTATTTGTTTTACAAAAGTATCTTCTACACTCTTGTTTTGTAAAATAAAATGTAAAATAAAACAGATACGAAATAATATCAATCTGACTTTTAAATCCAGTTGTTAAAATTAAATATTGAATGACTGGCATACACATGCAATGCACATGCAAAAAATTAATTTTGGGCGCAAAGGAGAACGGAAGACGGATGTTGCTGAAGAAGGATATCACCAAGGCCATTTAGCGGATTGAAATTTTTTATTTCCTGGTTGACATTGTTCTTAAGGATGAGATCAAGGAAGAGGGTTCTGGTTTTGCTCCATGTCAAGTGATGTTAGAACTTCTATCACTGATGGGAATGACTACTCCAACTGAGGTGATGATTAAAAGGATTAGGACAAGTGGTGTTCAGAACTTCTGTCCAACCACGGGCAAACTGCTCCATCTGAGGTGATGATTTGAATGATTGCTATGCTTAGGGTTTTTCCATCTGTGTACATCCAGCCTCAGGCATGGCAGGCTGCTGAGAACAATTCTAATTCTAGCGGAGGGAGCAATGGACAGTGGCAGGATGTTGACGACAATATCAATGCTAGTTGAGGGAGCAGTAAATAGTGGAAGGCTGCTGAGGATAATATCAATGCTAGCGGAGGAAAAAATAGACATTAGCAGACGGTTGACTGCTGAGGATAATACTAATGCCAGCGGAGGGAGCAATGGATAGGTTAACATCGATGGTTAAAGGTAACCTTGTCATAAAATTTGTCAAATCAAACTGATTTATTCCATTTTTGTTAAAGGTGGTATCTTTCTTCCTTTTTCTTTGAAGTTGAGACTTGGTCTGTTGTTAAAATTACAATCTTTGTCCTTTGTTTTAATTTCATTCTATTAGGTGGTAGCTACATATATTTTCGCTTTTTATACATTTGTCTTCTTGTATTTAGGCGATAACAACATACTTGGGAAAGGTAGAAAGGCATAGAAGGGTTGTTTTCGATAGATCCTCCGCTCAGAGAGAATGTTATCTAAGCAGGACTTGTATTTAATAGAATCCTAACTAAACTCGAAGGAAGTACTTGTACAATTTTGTGCTTCACTCATAAAAACACAAATCTTTTTTGCAATCTCACATTGGTGTATGGAGATAGGATTGAATTTACAGGCCTTAAGTCCTGACTTTTATCAATCACTTCAATATTTTGCATCAGTGTAGAAAATGATTTGGCATATCTGGATTTTGTGGCATTATATCCTATATGTTAGCATTATTTTGCATTATTTCTTATATGTTGTTTGGTTTGATAGTGGTGTTAGAAGTTCTATCACCGATGTGACTGATTACTCAAACTGAGGTGATGATTAGAAGGATTGCGACCAGTGGTGTTCAGAACTTCTATCCACCCATGGGGCAGACTGCTCCATCTGAGGTGATGATTTGATGGACTTCTCTGTCTAGGGTTTTTTCATCTGTCTACATCCAGCCTCCAGCGTGGCAGGCCGCTGAAGACATTATCAATACTAGTAGAGAGAGCAGTGGACAGTGGCAAGCTGCTGAGGATAATATCAATGCTGGCGAAGGGAGTAGTGAACAGTGGCAGGCTGCTGAGGATAATATGATACATATGTATCCACAATTGAAAATTAATTGGCTAAGAGAACACGGGACATTAGCAGCCGACTGCTGAGGATAATACCAATGTAGGCGGAGGGAGTAGTGGACAGGGTAACTTCGATGGTTAATTTCATTCTATTGGGTGGTAGCTACAAATATCTTCGCTTTTTATATGTTTGTCTTCTTGCATTTAGGCTACAACAACATACCTGGGAAAGGTAGAAAATGGTAGAAGGGCGGTTTTTGGTAGATCCTCCGCTCAAAGAGAATGTTATTTAAGCAGGATCTATATTTAGGGCCATCCTAACTAAACGTGATAGAAGTACTTGTACGATTTTATAAATACTTGTTAATAAAAATAGCCTCTAAACTCTAGTTTTGTAAAATGAAATGTAAGATAAAACAAGTACAAAATAATACCAATCTGACTTCTAAACCCAATAGTTAAAATTAAATATTACATGTCTAGCATACACGTGCAATGCACGTGCCAAAACACTATAATCTTAAATAATATATACATAAATATTTTTTATTCTAATTAAAATCAAAATTTTCTCAAATATGATTCTTCTACACAACTCAACATTTTATCTAGCCCAAATCACTTATTTTCATCCCGACTCATTTTTCAATCATCTTTTCCATATAAATTATTGCCCCTCGTCTAAAGCATAATGGAGAACAAATTTCAACAATGGGCAAAGAATGCAGCGCCGGCAGCTGGGTACCCAACAAGTGCCCTACTACCATCTTCAACAGCAGCAACAGGAACAACAACTGTAATACAAGAATAATCACAGGTATGGACTTATGAGGGTGCGTATTGGTCCCGAGACTTGGTGTGTGCAATTGAAGTGTCGAAGAGGCCCAAAACACACAAAAAAAATCAGTTCACTCTTACACTTAAGGGGCACCTCACCCTTAAGGGGCATTATGGACATTTTGTATTCCATTTTGTAATAACTATATAAGGAACATGTTAGAGTTTTATTTTATTTAGTTGTCTTATGATATTGAAAGAACAAGAACACTTCTCTTGAGAGAGAAAGAGAGCCTCCCTAAGCCGAAACTAGGACATGGCAAGTGTGGAATCACTTGTGAACGTGTATTGATTGGAAACGGTGGTGCTTAAGCGGTGGAATTCCTCTCGTGTCTTCGTAAGAGTGTGGTGTTGCTATCATAAGTTCAAGGGGTCCTTAGATTTAATATATCTCTAGGTTCTTGGGTCTTATTATAGTGTATGTCTCACTATCTATCTCTACATTTCATGTCTTAGTTAGTGTTGTTTAGGGAAACTGTTGGTTCTTGTTGTTCATGTATTTTGTAACCGTTTGTTGTTGTTATTATACTTATCATATTGTTGTCTATCTTCTTGTGCTCAACACGTTTTAGTGGCTGTTTTGGTGTATAAATACACCTTGTTTCCTTTTATTCTTGTGTTGTTGTTTGGACGAAACTAGCTCTCAAAGGGATTCTCGAATTCCTCTTGATTTGTGGACTGTTTTGAGCCTTTTCTTGTGTTCCTTGGTCTTCTTCTTGTATCAAACCAGCAGAGAGTACAGCTGCGGCGATTGGATATCTAATATAGGTACCTTACTACCAACTCCCTCAGCAGCAACAAAAGGAACAAGAAGAACAACGACAATTGGAGGCGTTTTGGGCCTTGTAGCTCAAGAAGATAAAGAATAGTGTCTATTTAACTAAGGGGTCGTTTGGTAGAGCGTGTAAGAATAATGTTTAATATGGTGCATTAGTAAAGCTGGTATTAGTTATGTTGGCACTATTTCCTGTACATTGATTGGTTTGATGTATTAGAAATGATATGTCTTATTTACTTTTTATAGTATTTGTTTACAAAAGTACCTTCTACACTCTAGTTTTGTAAAACAAAATGTAAGATA
>NW_025858995.1:0-2887 GCF_002878395.1 Capsicum annuum
AAAAAGTCAAAAATTCTCCACAAAACAGTTCTAACACATCAACATCGCCTTCTATTGATAGTGCTACAACGTCAATGCTACAGCAGCTTCTTTTCAGAATCTGCAATTTAAAGAGGTATTAGAATATGACAAGTATGGGAGGCTACGAATCATCCCTCATGGTGATGGGTAAGTAACCCTTATGTTTTCCTTAGTTTTTGAAATGTATGATGATGGTTTAATATAATTTTACTGCAGGTTATGCCAGCGGGCATATGGTTATAGAAGCAATTAAACCACTTTTTAAAAAGCCGTGGAATAGTTGGTTAGAGATTCCATGCGAAATTAGAATTAACATATGGAAACAGTTTATGGTATAAGCAGTTTTATAAGCTATGAATCTCATTGCCTAAAGATAGTTTTCCATTGTATCCATCAACTCATTTCATGACTTTATATTAAACTATTTTGCAGACAAATTATACATGAAGTGATTGTCATTATAATGAAATAGATCGTATTTTTCGGTTGAAAGCAGCTCTACGGATCAAAGAACACTTGTATGAGGCCAGAAGGAAATTGCAACAACCTAGTTGGGCTAATGATGAAGTGTGGGCTAAGCTCTTGGAATTATGGGACACTCCTGAATATAAGGAGAAGAGGGAACGGGGAAATGCAAATCGAGCCTCTGAAATGGGTGGCTCGTTTCACACTGGAGATTCGATGAGTTTTGCTATCCACCGATGAAGACTGGTACTATTCTTGTCCAACCCTTTTATCCATTTACACACACAAACACCCAGAATGTAAGATTATTTGTATTGGATTGATTTGAATTATATGTGAATTCTAGGTATGTGGTTGTTGTAGTTGTAGCTAGTGTCTTATTGTTATTGTTGTTGTAGTTGTCTAGGAATACAATTTGAAAAATAAACTTGCATCATCAGTCTTCTTACTAAATAAAACCAGTTCTGAAAATGAACTTGCATCATTGGTATTTCAAATTACTAGTGGTTGACTGTTATTATTGTAGCTAGCCTGAATTGATTTTAAACTGGATGATCGCATGACAAGTTTGACACGGATAACCATTAAAGACATCTGCACATCTAACTCGTATTGCAGCTCAACACAATCTTTGTGCCTTTGGCATTTCTATGGAATATGGAATTTGTTTGTGGAATAAAAGTCCCTTGTAAGAAGTTGAATATTAAAATGGATATAGTATTAGAAGAACATATAGAATCACGAATACTATATATGTATATTTCTTTGCTTGAAAGCATCTCCATGATTGTCCAACAGGTACTTTCCCCTTCACTATACTTCAACTCCCTATCTTTACTCTCTTCCACTAACTTTCTTTTTCGTTTGTTCATTGAATTTTACTTTACTTTTTTTCTGATCTAAACAACACTTACCGTTATTTATGCATAAATAAGAAATAAAGGGTGTTTGGAAATTTTTGCTTTTAGCATACAGAGACTTAATGAACTGAAAAGGGTTTTTCCAGGTGGGTTTTTTGATTAGTGATCATATATGATAATTGAGAGGTGTAAACTGTAAATATGATATGATTCCTTCAGTATATACAATTGACATGTTTGTTAGAAATCTCAATAGGTAAAGTAACAAGAGCAAATCAATAGTTTTTTTGCGTTGACTGGATAATTAAGCTGTGGAGTTTATGTCTTGTTTATCTTAATAGCTGAACTTTTACAGTTGCATTGATATGTATATGGGTAAGATGGGCGAGGGCCAAGGTGAACCCGGATTAACGATGAGAAGCGGTCAAATCAGTAGCAAAGGCACCAGGACGGATTTGGCCGAAATTCTTAAATGGGGAGTAAATGTACATCTTGCTAAGGCCTTTGAAGAGACGTATAACAAGAAAAAGCAAGATGGTATAAGAGAAGATTGGGCCGAACCGCGTGCTAAGGATGCATATATAAGATAATAACTTTTATATATGTTGTTTTTTGAATCCGGAGCCAAAAGGGCTATTTTTTTTATCAAAAATACTAAAACGGACAATTAATTTTAAAAAATACCAAAACGGACAAATCGCCAGTGATCCAGTGACTTACAATTCGCTGGGCCCACAACGACTTAGAAGTCGCTAGGTCCACAGCGACTTGGAAGTTGCTAGACCTCCAGCGAAATAATGTTGCATGCGGAAAAAAAGGCTGCATAATTGATTGAAAAAGGCTGCATAATTATTACTGTTTGCATGTGAAGTTTTTGCTTTTGTGAATAAAGGGAATAAGGGTAAGGCTGACAAGGCTGAATAAAGGGAATAGGGATAAGAGAATTTTTTTTTGCTGTTGGCAAGGCTGACACGCCAACTTGCAACTTTTGAATGTTTATGCATGAGAAGTGAAATAGACAAATTTTCAATGTTTATATATAGGGTTTGCATGAAGAGTTTTCATACTCCGAATTCAACTTACAATACAATCTTATTCAAATATTATTTTTATTCATCTTACAATTTTTTATATTGAAAAAATGAATCAAGATACGGTAAGAGTAAATTTATATTGGGGTGGTAAAGTTTTATATGAAGCTGGATCTGTAATATATAATCGGCCGCATATAGTTGTACAAATATTTCCGTTATCTCTTAAATATGAGCAGTTGCAACGCGTACTAAGAAATAAAATGGGTATAACTGATCCAGAAGATGTAGTGGTTATCACGGGACGATATCCAACGTCTTTTACTCCAAATGGAGTTATAACGTACGGTGAGACTTGTATTTGGAATGATGATTCTTTATCTATATTTCTCCGTACTATTAAGATTTTTGGTAGTCGTATTAACTTAACAAGTCTCGATATATATGCGTCAATTGAACGTTGTCCTATCGTTCAAAAATCCACCGACAACGAATTTGATCTTTGTGATA
>NW_025858996.1:0-2462 GCF_002878395.1 Capsicum annuum
TTCTTTAATGATCTTCACTTTCTCCCTCGCCTGATGAGCAAGATCAGGCCCATACAATTGAGTCTCACCTACTTCATACCATCCTACCAGAGACCTACATCTCCTCCCATACAAAGCCTCAAAAGGGGCTATCTTGATGCTGGCATGGTAATTATTATTGTAAGAAAATTCAACCAGTGGCAGGTGATCTACCTAACTACCTTTGAAATCTATGACGCATGTTCTCAACATAGCTTCGAGGGTCTGAATGGTACGCTTATCTTGCCCATCCTTCTGAGGGTGGAAAGTTGTGCTCAAATTCAGTTATGTACCTAAACCTTTTTAAAAAGATCTTCAGAACTGAGATGAAAATTGCGTACCTCTATCGGATATAATGGACACTGGTGCCCCATGAAATTGAACTATTTGCTCAATGTAAATCTTAGCATAAACCTCTCCCGAATAATTAGTCCTCACAGGCAAAAAAAGTGGGCTGACTTGGTCAACCGATCTACAATCACCTTTATAGAATCATACTGGTTTCGGGATCTCGAAAGTCCTGTAATGAAGTCCATATTTATCATCTCCCACTTTCATAAGGGCAGGGCTATCTCTTGGGAAGTACCACCTGTTCTCATGTGTTCTACCTTTACTGGTTGACAGTTCAAACACTTGGACACAAAATCAGCTACAACAAGTTTTATGTTATTCCACCAATACAAGGTTTTCAGATCATGGTACATCTTAGTAGAGCCTGGGTGAATGACATACCTCGAAGTGTGCACCTCATTAAGGATTCTTTACCATAGCCTATCGACATTCAGAACGTACAACCTACCCTGAAATCTCAGAATACCATCGCCACCAATTTCAAACATCATAACCTTTTGTTGACCCACATCTTTCTTGATTTGCATCAAGATGGGATCTTCAACTTGCTTCTCCTTAACTTCAGCACAAAGAGATGACTTAGCCAACTCATGAGCAATCACCCCTCTATCTTTGGAATCTAAGAGTTGCACTCCCAAATTTGCAAGGAGGTGAATATCCTTCACCATCTCTTTCTTTCTTTCTTCTACATGAGAAAGGCTGCCCACAGACAACCTGTTGAGGGCGTCAGCTATAACATTTGCCTTACCCGGATGGTAAAGCAGACTCATATCATAGTCTTTCAAAAGCTCCATCCAACACCTCTGCCTGAGGTTCAATTCTTTCTGTGAGAAAACATATTGTAAACTCATATGGTCAGTATAAATATCAACATGCACTCCATAAAGATAATGCCTCTAGATCCTAAGTGCAAACACCACGGCTGCTAACTCTAAGTCATGAGTGAGGTAATTGTGCTCATGCATCTTTAACTGCCTAGATGCATAAGCTATCACCTTACCACGCTGCATCAATACACAACTAAGTCCCACATGGGACGCATCACAATAAACCATAAAATCATCTACACCCTTAGGAAGGGTCAAAACAGGAGCAGTGGCCAGCTTGTCCTTCAACTTCTCAAAACTGTTTTCAAACAAGTCATACCACACAAACTTCATCTTTTTCTGAGTCAGTTTAGTAAGCGGAGAAGCTATGGAAGAAAAACTCTCTACGAACCTTCTATAATACCCCACCAAACCCAAGAAGCTCCAAATATCGATTGGAATCATGGGTCTGGGCCATTTTCTCACTGCTTCAACTTTCTGGGGATCCACTCTTATCCCATCACTAGATAAAATATGCCCCAGGAAGCCAATAGCATCGAACTAGAATTGACACTTAGAAAATTTAGCATACAGATGATGATCATTAAGGGTCTGAAGAATAATTTAGAGGTGATTGGTGTGATCCTCTTTAATCTTAGAATAGATCAGAATATTATCAATAAATACAATGAAGAATAAGTCAAGAAACTGATGGAACACTCTATTCATAAGATCCATGAAGACTTCAGGGGCGTTAGTCAACCCGAAGGACATGACTAGAAATTTGTAGTGACCATATCGGGTTCGAAAGGCTGTCTTGGGTATGTATGACTCCCTAACTTTCAACTAATGATAACCCAAGCGAAGGTCTATTTTTCAAAAACACTTGGTACCCTGAAGCTGGTCAAAAAGGTCGTCAATCCTAGGAAGAGGATATTTATTTTTAACCGTGACCTTATTCAGCTGGTGGTAGTCTATGCACATCCGAAGGGACCCATCCTTCTTTCGCACGAAGAGCACGGGTGCACCCCATGGGGAAATGCTAGGACGAATAAAACCTTTGTCTAGGAAATCTGCAAGCTATTTTTTTAACTCCTTTAGTTCTGCGAGATCCATTCTATATGGCGGAATAGAAATAGGACGAGTGTCTGGCAACACATCAATGCCAAAATCTATCTCTCTATCAGGGGGTATCCCTGGGAGATCTTCGGTAAAGACTTCTGGGAATTCATTCACTACAGGGACTGACTGCAAAGGAAGGTTTCCAACTTTTGAATCTTTTACTCG
>NW_025858997.1:0-2419 GCF_002878395.1 Capsicum annuum
TTTTTGTGATTTTTTTTTGACATTTTTTTTATTTTCTTATTGCAGAAGAATGAATATTACACTTACTACTCATCCATTTATTCCTACTCTTCAATGTAAAAGTTTAAATGTCTTAAAATTTTCTTTAAAACTCTATTACTCTACAATTACTACTCATCCGTTTTTTGATCTTTGGCTTTTCATTTTTCAATATGCTTTTAAATGAACATGTAATGTAACTTTCTCTTTATAAATAGAGTGCATGGTCTTTTGGTTATCATTTGTCCTTTTCATAAATGACCAAATTCATAGAATTAATGTTAAAGATGGTGGAATATAAGAAAGGTAGATTTGATATTAAAGATGGTGGAATACAAGAAAGGTATTAGAAATAATTTTAGAATTTTGTAGTCTTAATTTTCTATTGTAAAAGTTAAACAACAAGTACATTTATTCTCCTTTTACAATTTGTAAGTATGGTGTATATTATGAAATTGATAATGATGTATTATTCATTATAAGGGAAACATATATTGATCGAATATTTGCATGTATGACTTCTACGAAATGTTAATTTTACTTAATAATATTTTTTTTATATGTATACATGTAATTCGAAGGAGGCTAAAATTCTTTAAAATCAAAATAACATTTATTAGGTGTGAATTAATTGCAACGAGAGAGCCACTGAAATCTTATAATGAAAAGTAAATTATGTGTTAACTTTTAAGCATATTTCATATATTACAAAAAAAAATTGTTATTGAAGTCGGTGGAATACAAGAAAGGTAGAGTTGTTAAAGATTATGGAATACAAGAAAAGTATTACAAATTATTTTAGAATTTGTAGTTTTAATTTTCTATTGTAAAAGTTAAACAAGTAGTTTATTCTCCTTTTACTATTTGTAAGTGTGGTGTATATTATGAAATTGATAATGAAGATGTATGTGATCAAATATTTGTATGTATGACTTCTACGAAATGTTAATTTTACTTAATAATAATTTTTTATATGTATACATATAATCCGAATGATGCTAAAATTCTTTAAAATTAAAATAACATTTTTTAGGTGTGAATTAATTGCAATGAGAGAGCTAGTGAGATCTTATAATGAAAAGTAAATTATGTGTTGACATTTAAACATATGTCATATATTACAAAAAAAATATGTTATTGAAGTCTTTCTAAAAATACTTTATTACATTAAATTTTATCATCATAACAATATAATGCTACAAATATAATAACAACATGTTGGCAAGTAAAATACATGCAATTTAATTGTTATCTATATAATCTATAATGTCTTGCGTGTTATATAATAGTGGATGAAGTTGTTTTACAAAGTAAAAAATAAGTTGAAAAAAAATCAAGACAACAGAAGATATAAACAAAATAAGATTCTTATATCTTTAATTCAAAAGAGGACATAATATAGCAACATAGTATTTCCTAAATTAAGAATCACAATTTCTAATACTTAGAATTTTTCCGCTTTAAATGATAACTTAAAGAAAATTGAATGGAGAAAAGACACCATGAATTATTCAAGTTCAAAAGTCCATGTTAGATGAATTCTCTCTATATATATATATATATAAAGTAGAAACATAGGACATGTGTTGCCCCTCAATGATCAAGAAAGTCATTTTATCTCCTTTTTTTTAATTTATTTGTCATTTATCTTTTTTTCCTTATTAAATTATTTTTTTCTCATAAAGAAAAAATAATTCTAAGCATAACGGTTTCCTTCATAAAGAGAAATCGTACTAAGTGTAACGGTTATATTTTGGTGAAGGAACGTAACTCTTTTTTTCTCATTAACTCATCATAAATAAATGACAATAAATATCTCTTCATTTATATTAAGCCCCAGAATCATGCATCATGAAATAGAATTATTCAAGAAACTTGACTGCCTCCACAAACATCTTGACATTCTGTTTTCTCTCTTAGAATATTTTTCAACGGATAAGTTTTCTGTTTATATTGCATTACTTTGTTTTCTATATTTTCAGTTGTTCTTCTACAGTATTATTTATGAAGAGGTTTTATTTACTTTATATTTACAAATATAACGGGAGTTGTTTAGTAGTACTACCTAATTCTTCATATTTTTTGTTAGACTATTTTATATGTTGTCCAATTATTTTTTACTAAGATTATGGAGGCTGATATGAGGTTTATGACGAAGAACGAGAGTTGAACTTTGAGGTATTCGTTTGCTTATAAAAAGCAGATGTGTCAAGGAGCAAGACTGACTATTGTTTCTGACACAATCATTATAGGTTTTGCATGTAAATTATCTTGAAAAAAATAAAACATAATGAATTTTAGGACGAGGTACATATTTTTTATTTAAATAAACTCAAAAATTTTATGAGAAACAAGTGGTTTGTTTATAAATAGTATGATTATTTTAGTTCTGTTCTTTTAT
>NW_025858998.1:0-1409 GCF_002878395.1 Capsicum annuum
GAAAGTAAAGTTATCCCAATTCTTTTCTTACCCTGATGTTCTCAGATATATCTCATTATTGAGGTGATTCAAGTGCAGATGTCTAGAATCTAAATGGTATGATCCTTTCTGATTGAGTCATAAAATATTATAAATTGTCCAAGGACTTGAGAGGAGTCTGTTAGAGATTCAAGTGTAAACTTTGATCCTGATGAAATCGTGAATTTTAGCCTGAGGTATTTAAGAGTATCCAGTCCCTTTCAAATTCTTGTTGCAGGAATAATGTGTAGAAAAATGTTGGAACTATATTTCTATCCGAGTAGTAGTATATGTTAAAGTGTTATGACCTAATGGTAGTAAGTTGGTCCAAGACATGAAGTCACTAGGTTAGTAGTCAGAGTGAGGGTGACTATTGAACAAATAAGTAGTTTTAGTTGTATAACCCTTTGATTTAGTGGTGGTTCTTTCTTTTATGGTGGTTGGAAAGTACTGTGGCAAGACCTGTAAATTGTATGGTGGTGTGTGGAGAAAGTGTTTGGATTTGATTTTTTTTATTTATTCAAAATATGAAAGAGTCTAGAGTGGATAGTTATGGTGGTTACAGAAATCCTTTATGGTCTGTGAATGAAAATGGTTAGATAAGCCAATAAGTTATAAGTATAGACTCATTTTTGTATGTGGAATTTGAAGGTAGTCTAAATGTATGCTTGGGTAAGTAAGTATGATGTGAGAAAATAAAATATTGGATTATAATATGAGACTAAAGTTTACCATGTCTATTATGTGACTTTACCCCCTTGAATTTCTTTTCTTTAGTGGTTGTAAACTAGTACTTCATATGAGAAGGGATGTAGTGAATTTTAAGTTTTAATAGTGATGTCATGAAGGGATTGCGATTGAAGGTAGTAGTTAAATGAAATGAGTATTTTGAGTTGATTTTCCAATTTGATGGACCAGTATAATATGTTCCATACTTCACCGGTGGTACATGATCATTGCTAGACTATAGGCTTGAACTTTAGATGTAGAATGTGGTGGTAAGAGTAGTAGCTTAAGGCTAATGATGTATTTTTTGTGGGAATGAATTAGTAGGCTTGATGTGATTTATGAAAGAGCTTAGGTTGATTATTTGTGAAAAGTTAAGTGGTAATTGTGAGTTATATGTGTATATGAGGACTAGTGTTAAAATGATGAATTATGGGTGAGTCACTAAGTGGATAAGGGCATAAGTATATAAGAATAAGTTTCACCCTAGTAGTATGGTGTTTGGTAAGATTTTATGACATAAGTTATGTGATTAACGGTCTAATGTTAGAACATTAAGTAGTGGATAGTGGATTATTATATGATAAGGAGTGAGGATGTGTATTCTAATGAGATTACGAATTGTAGGTTGTTGACAATAGAGGATAATGAAAAAATTAAGAGTA
>NW_025858999.1:0-1234 GCF_002878395.1 Capsicum annuum
CGATAAACTAGAAAGGAACATTCATACACACATTCCTACGTTCAATCGAAACAAGTCTAAAATTTGTCTACCCGAACCTATATTGCCTATCAATTTCAACATATCATAAATCTATCACATTCATACTTATTCATAATTAAACAAAACGACAACAAACCAAAATTAATCTACATTCAACTTTTATCAATTTCTCCATTCCCGCCCCAAATCCATTATCAACCACATGATTAACCCATTTCAATATACAATCCACCACCAAATAATTCCACATTAATCATTCACATCACATCAAAAATAAAGAATTAACGGAGAACAAGAATAAGATAAAAGATGGACCTTAACGTGGAGATTTTTACTACAATTTACGAGCTCAAATTGAACGGGGAGCAATTTCAAAGTCAAACCACAAATCAAAAACAGCCAAAAAAAACAAATTGATAAGCCACAACCAAAACCACGCAAATCTCGAACCAACAACGACCTCAACTCGAAACCAAATCAATAATGTGAAAACAGAACAGTCAAAGAAGAGTGGTGTACTGTTCGATGGTGGGTTCAGAATGAATCAAAGTAGTGACCATCGCCTGGGGGTATTTTCCGATGTGTTTCAGGCGAAATCTCATCGGAATGAACCAAACAGAGGGATTTTGGTGCTGTGATGGCTGAACCGGTGAGAGATAGACATTTCGGCTTTGCCAAAAAATTCAAGACAAGACGGCTTGCGTCCCTTTCGTTCAGCTGATTCTCTATTTTATCTCTCCCGTTTTCCGATCAACTCTGTTCTCCGTGTAGTTGTGTGTGTGTTGTGATGAAGAAGAAAAGGAAAAACGGATCTCTACTTTTGAATGATCTCTACTCCATGGCATTTTGGTGGTCTATGTTAATGGAGTGTGTTGATGATGAAGTTAGTATGTATGGTGTGACTCACTGTGCGTATATGGTCATTGTATTTTGTATGTAATTTTTTGGGGGTGAATCCTTAAGAAAAAAAAATGGAGGAGTTTTTGTATTTCCCCTCTGCTTGTAGTGTCTATCCGTATGTATATATTAGGATGGGGTAGTGGGGTAGGGTAGTGAGGTAGGGGTAGGGGTAGGGGTAGGGTGTGGGGTGAGGGGTGAGGTGTCCGCTTTTAATTGGAGAGGTTGTTAGGATAGGATCAAAACAAGATAAAATTTGTTAAGGGTTGTTATTATTATTATTATTATTTATGTCGATTTATAGAGGGATAATTAC
>NW_025859000.1:0-1727 GCF_002878395.1 Capsicum annuum
TCAAATGTGGAAAATTTTGCTTTGGTTACTAATGCAAAAAATGACTCTGAATTGTGGCATTTGAAGTATGGGCATCTTAATTTCAAGGGACTTAAGTTGCTAAGTCAAAAATTCATGGTCATTGGATTACCAAAAAATAATTTTTTTGATTTATGCGAAGGTTGCATTTATGGAAAGAAAAGTAGAAAGTCATTTCCTGTTGGAATGACTTGGAGAGCTTCTACTTGCCTAGAATTAATTCATGCAGATTTATGTGGTCCAATGAATATTGAATCTTGTGGTGGAATTCGATATTTTTTACTCATCATAGATGATTTCAGTCGCATGAGTTGGATGTATTTTCTAAAATACAAATCAGAAACTTTTGAGAATTTTAGAAAATACAAGGCTTTAATGGAGAATCGTAGTGGGTTGCGCATAAAAACTCTTCGAACAGAAAGAGGTGGTAAGTTCTTATCTAATGAATATGTTTATTTTTGTGACAAATCTGGAATTCACAGGGAACTTACTACACCCCAGACACCGGAGCAAAATGGTGTAGCTCAATGCAAGAATCATACCATTATGGAGATGGCGTGAGAGCTTATTAAAAGGCAAGGGACTTCCAAACAAATACTGGGCAGAAGCAGTTGCAACCACAGTGTACCTACTGAACCTATCTCCTACAAAGGTTGTGATGAACCAAACGCCATATGAAGCCTGGAAAGGTACAAGTCCTTCGGCAAGCCATTTGCGATTTTTTTGGTGTATTGCTTATGCTTTGGTTAACTCCCAAACTCATCAAAAACTAGATGAAAAATCAAAAAAATATATTTTTATCGGTTATTGTCTTGAATCCAAAGCATACAGGTTATATAACCACTTAGTGGCAAAGTGATAATAAGCAAAAATATTGTCTTTGATAAAATGTCAAGTTGGAATTGGAATGAAAAACAAGTACAACAGGAGGTTTTGATACCCTTAGAAGTCTCTCTGGGTAAAGGACAAGAGGTTGCCCCAGATTCACTTGAAGATGCAATTGCACCAGAGAAACTGCAACTCTTGAAGGACCTTCAGCTGAGCTAATTCTACTAAGAAAATCAACAAGAGTTAGAAAATACAATCCTAGATATTTTAATGAATCAGGTCAATTTGATTTTATTGTTTTAGATCCTATATTTTATGAAGAAGAAATAGCAAAGGAAGAGTGGAAGAACACAATGAAGGAAGAATTGATGTGTAATACCCCGAGAATTCCAATCGATAGTAGAACCATGCTTTAAGCTCATGAGAAATAAATTATAGTGCATTAGTAGTTTTATGATCAAGGTTGGTGTATATTAAGGTCTCAAGTATGTCCTAGCTATTAGGCAAATCAAAACATCCCTTACCGATAGAATTCTTGAGAAGGATTTTGATATAGTCAAATTCAAAAGAGAATATCTTTTGTTATACAATGAATTTTTTATCTCATGACCCACCAACAAATAGATAATTGAATTAGATTTCCAACTATACCAATTTCTCCAAATTTTGGTAGCGAGGTAAAAAGTTATGGTCATTTTACAATGAGCTATCCAGACTGCCAAAGTGCGACAAAAATGCCAATGGATCGTCGCCCAAACCATCGCAACTGAGGTAGTAAGCCTGTTTTCTGGACAAAAAGTGATGGTTCGTCGCCCAAACCGTCGGGGACCTCCGTTTAGCGATTTTAAGCTATTTTTAAAAAGATTTTTGGGTCTTTTCTA
>NW_025859001.1:0-2115 GCF_002878395.1 Capsicum annuum
TTGAAGCGTTCAAGAGACTTAAAAGTCTTGGTTTCCATTTTATTTATTCTCTTGGTATTGTTTTCTTTATTTATTTAGTTATTTATTTTATTTATTCATTTAGGCCTCGAAGCCAAAGTTTTACTTAATACAGGTGGAGCGATACTCAAGCCGAAAGCTTGAAAACTAGATTAGGATAGGGTCGACGGTTTGGGCTTAAAAGCCTAAATCATTACTCTTCCTCTTTCCCTTTTTCCTTTTGCTTATTTGTTTTACGTGTTTCTAACGAATCTAGTTGATTCCCTAACTAAGTCGCTAAAATTTTGATTTTGCAAAACCTTTTCGTAATTAACTACTTTTCAGTAAAATTAATCTTTTTTGAAGTCAATCAAAAGACATTTTCAAACAGTCCGGATAACCGCAAGTTAGCAGACATTTTAGGTGCCTAACACCTTCCTAAAACGTCAATAAGAACCACTTACTCAGAATCTTCAAAACTTGAGCGATTTGTCTATTTTGGATCGTTTAAAGTGTTTAAGGTTTGTTAATTCCTTTTTAAAATTAAGTGGCGACTCTATCTTCAAAGAGTCAAAATTTCTCCGCAAAACAAAAATAGCGACTCTGCTGAGGATCTAACTAGGTTCTAACCAAATGTTTTATTTCGTCTTTGATTAACTGTTTATGTGTTTATGTGTTTCGATTATGTAAAGTTTAATTATCGCATCTCATGGCATTTCTGCATCTTATAAACTGTTTTGGGGTTTCGTGGATGTCCCGGCCCTTGTTGTTCAATTCCAAAATGTGTTGGAAATACGAACAGCTTATCAGCACGTGAGTCGTCTGACGCTGTTCATATTTTCAAACTTAAATTGTCCACTTGAGAACTAGTGTCCAAGTCCCCTCTAGACACCGAGGATAGAACAAAACCAAAACCCTATTTTAGGCATGTGTGTAGGATGACCCAATATCCGAGCGGGGTATTCGGCCCATTAGAAAACCTGCCCTATGTCTATTTGACCCCGAGTCAATCACAGACGAACTATGCTTATGTGTTGAAGAAATATATGCTTGTCTAAATTCAATCCATTATCCTTTGGGGTCGGGGAAAGGCTTATTTTGTCTTCTTTTATGTAGATATGGCTCAATTGCATTCTCGTGAAAAGTTCAAGATGGTTACCAAACCTAACGATTACCTAAAACTATGGTGAGATTACATGGGTAAAGAAGAGAGAAAGATTGTTAGAACACACATTGGGCATCTTCCTTCTTTGATTGAGATGGACGTTTGGCCCGAAATGATCCATGTACTAACAACTTTTTGGGATGATCAGAACATGGTATTTCACTTCGGGGATGTTGAATTGAACCCACCATTGAAGAGGTATTAATTTTCTACGAGAGTATGGAAATGTGTTTTAAGAGAAAGGAGACACCAGATAAGCATATTTTAGTCCCGGATGTGTGGGATCGTCAAAAGATCAAGGAATCATTTTTAACTGATATCGACACCTGGATAGGAGAACGGGATGGATCAAATATCACTTTTCGTGAGTTGTACTATAGGTTCGGAAGATTCAACTCTTTTCACAAATTTGGGCATAAATTGGAGTCGGAAGCAAAATGGAAGGAAACTAGACCTTTTGAATTCGCGGTAGGCCTACTTGGAACCATGGTGTTCCCGCAAGGGGAAAATGGCACAATTCATCCAAGGGTTGTCACAGTGACCTATGCACTCTTCTTTGGAATGGAATACAATTCTAAAAAAGTATTTCACAACTTATCCCCCATGATTGTCGCCGACATATATCACACTTTGGGAAGATGTCAAGTTGAGAATCGTTTCTTTCAAGGCTGCAACCTTATATTACAATGGTGGATGATGATGCATTTGGTGAAAAATCCTAGAATGGCACAACCTGATCACAAAACAAAGAGAAATTTGCTAGAATCGCACGACATGTGGTTATTTTTACACAAGTTCAAAAGGGAAGCATCCCACGAATTTTGGTTTAAGACTTTTGGAGAATTAAGATATGGCGATGTCCAATGGTCCCTTAACTATCTTCGTTCAGGGAAATACATCATTCGAGGGGGCGAATGGCCTTTTTTAGTGCTCCCGGGTCTCAAGGGAACCCT
>NW_025859002.1:0-6441 GCF_002878395.1 Capsicum annuum
ATCTGGCAAGACCATTACCCAGGTGAACTCCAAAAAGCATAAAAGAGCAGAAGAGGTAGGAAAGATAGAGAAGGTTGTGGATGCCTTAAGTATTAGCGAGAAAACCCCACTTATAGTGATAACAGCCCCGATTCAAGTGTACGCTCCCCCGCTAAGAAAGGAATTTATTGTGCAAACTATTGCTGCCCAAGGGATGACGCAATCGGGACGATGTTACATCCCTAAGGAATTGACCAACAAAAAAGATTCAGAGAAATGGCTAATCACTAAAGAAGAGCCTGAGTAATTTTGGAGGCGCATGCAACAAAAAGATTACTCAATTGTCAAACACTTGGAGAAAACGCCAGCCAAAATCTCTATCTTGGCACTATTAATGAGTTCATAATACCACTGACAGGCTTTATTGAAGGTCTTGGATGAAGCGTATATTCCCGAAGGAATGAGTGTTGAGAACCTGGCTGCGATGATAGGGAACATTGTAGGGAATCATCACATATCATTCAGTGATGAAGAATTGCTGTTTGAAGGGGTGATGCACAACAAAGCCATGCATGTCACCGTCATTTGTCGAGATTATACAATTAATCAAGTATTAATAGACGACGGATCTGGTGTGAATATTTTTCCCCTCTCTACGTTGGTTCAAATGGGCTATGATCTGGGGAAAATTCATCAAAGCCACGTAAATATGAGAGCATTCGATGGAGGGCAGAGAGATACCATAGGAGAGATTGATTTGCACATCCAAATGGGGCATGCTGAGTTCAAAACTAAGTTTCATGTAATGGATATTCATCCTAGCTACAACCTACTCTTGGGAAGACCATGGATACACGGTGCAAAGGCATTTTCATCACCCCTTCATCAATTATTGAAGTTTATTTGGGAAGATCATGAAGTAGTCATCCAAGAAGAAGGAAGTCGAGCGGACCGTCCCAATGGTTATGTACCGGTAATTGAAGATATTCCAAAAGGTAGCATTTTATATACAGTAGAAAGTATAAATACTGCAGACAGAGATTCGATACCCAAAGTACCAATGCCTTCTGTCTACAAAATGATTGCAATGGTGATGTTAAGAAATGGGTTCGAACCTGGTTGAGGCTTAGGCAAGAATTTACAAGGAATTATCGAGCCTATTACGATCCCAGAGAGAGGCTCTAAGTATGGGTTAGGATATCAGCCTACCAGGAAGGATAGGGTTGAGGATGAGCCAGAGAAGAGTCTGTTTGGCCCCTTGCCACTCCTGTTCCAGTCATTTCCTGTACGAGAGGTGTCAGATGATGATGGTCTTGGGAATGGGATAGGCGATCTGTTTGAAGGATGCAATTCTGTACCAGAAGATCTCCCAAAGTCCAGCGGGGTGAAACAGATTGCGCCAGAAGAGGCCTTGCAAAATTGAACCTCTGCTCCACTTATAACCCATCACCCATTGCGGTAGATAAAAGGGCAATTACTGATGGTTTTAAAAATTGGTGATGATACGGAAGAGGCCCCGTGTCCACCTTTTATATTTCAAAACTTCCTTCTCATATCTTACTGCTTTCAAAAATGCATGAACTTGTATTTGCGCAAGTCATGAGCCACGATTTTGTAATTATCTCCCAAATATCAATGAAAGGACTTCATTTATTTAGAAAATTCTATTATTTCTAAAACACTCCTAATCATATATTTTGTTATTATCTTGTTATCATCTAACTTGGTTTATTTGTCCATTACAATAACAGTAGCTTAAAATCTGCCAATATTGTGTCATGTCAAAGCTTGAACGAACAAAATAAAGGGAACAATGATGATTGAAAAGATGATGACGAGGAACGATTAGTCAAAGATATGGAGGAATTTGAGAATCATGAAAAATCCAATCTGGAGGAAACTGAAACAGTCAACTTGAGAGATCATGATGAAATTAAAGAGACAAGTTTTAGTATCCACCTGGCGGTGCCACAAAGGAAAGAGCTCATCCATCTGTTGCAGGAATACATCGACGTGTTTGCTTGGTCCTATGATGATATGCCAGGGTTGAGCACCAACATTGTGTCACATAAGTTGCCAATAAATCCGGAGTTTGATCCAGTCAAGCAAAAAATATGAAAATTCAAGCCATATTTAAGTCTAAATATCAAGAAAGAAGTGACAAAACAAATCCATTCTAATGTTGTCGAGGTTACAAAATATCCAACGTGGTTGGCCAACATCGTCCCTATGCTGAAGAAGGATGGTAAGATTCAAATTTATGTTGACTATAGAGACTTGAATAGAACCAGTCCTAAAGATAATTTTTCATTGCCCAATATCCACATTCTCATCGATAACTATGCAAAACATGAAATGCAGTCATTCGTTGATTGTTTCATCGGATATCATCAGATATTGATGGATGAGGAAGATGCAAAAAAATGGCTTTTATTACACCCTAGAGTGTTTATCATTACAGGGTAATGCCGTTTGGTCTAAAAAATGTAGGTGCAACATATATGTGGGATATGACGACGATTTTCCATGATATGATCCATAAGGAGATTGAGGTGTACGTGGATGACGTAATTATTAAATCCCGTGAGAGTTCGGATCATCTGACTCATCTGGAGAAATTTTTCAATAGATTAAGAAGGTACAGTTTGAAATTAAACCCTTCTAAGTGTGCTTTTGGTGTGCCATCAGGGAAGTTGCTGGGGTTCATAGTCAGTAGAAGAGGCATCGAGTTAGACCCATCCAAAATCAAAACAATTCAGGATTTGCTACCGCCGAAGACTAAGAAGGAAATTATGAGTTTCATGGGTCGTTTGAATTACATTAGCAGGTTCATCGCGCAGTCAACAGTCATATGCGAGCCAATTCTCAAGATATTAAAGAAAAATGCATTGAACGAGTGGATAGAAGAATGTCAGAGAGCTTTTAACCACATCAAGGAATACTTGTCTGCACCGCCGATTTTGGTTCCACCAAGAGAAGGAATTCCATTATTGCTTTACCTGTCAGTCTCAAAAAATGCTTTCGAATGTGTGCTCGGACAACATGATGAAACCGGTAGGAGAGAGAAAGCCATTTACTACTTGAGTAAAAAGTTCACGCCATATGAAGTACATTCGCTCTTGTAGAAAGGACATGTTGTGCTTTGACTTGGATGGCACAAAAGTTGAGGCATTATCTATCGTCCCACACAACATACCTCATCTCGAGAATGGATCCATTAAAGTATATTTTCCAAAAGGCCATGCCTATGGGAAAGCTAGCCAAGTGGCAATTGTTGCTGAGTAAGTTTGACATTGTGTATGTAACCCAAAAAGCAATCAAGGGGCAAGCCTTAACAGATCATTTGACAGAGAACCCAGTTGATGAGGAATATAAGCCACTTCAAACTTACTTTTCAAATGAGGAAGTTTTGTTCATAGGAGAAAACATTACAAAGATTTACCCTGGATGGAGGCTATTTTTTGATGGGGTGGTCAACTTCAAAGGTTCAGGAATTGGAGTAGTTTTGGTGTCAGAAATGGGCCAGCATTAGACGGTAACTGCTAAGTTACATTTTCCATGCACCAATAACATGGCTGAATATGAGGCTTGCATTCTAGGTCTCAAATTGGCACTTGATATGGGTGTTTGTGAATTGTTAGTCATTGGGGATTCAAATTTGCTGATTCACCAGGTACGGGGAGAATGGGCAGTAAAAAATCCCAAGATCACTCCTTATGTGGAGCTGGTGCAAGAATTATGTGAAAGATTCAAGGAAGTTGATTTTAGGCATATCCCACGGATACAAAATGAGTTTGCTGATGCTTTGGCTACTATATCTTTCATGATTCAGCACCCGGATCAGAGTTACATTGATCATTTGGAAATAAGCTTGAAGGAGCAACTTGTGCATTGTGTACACGTGGAAGAAGAGCCTGATGGAAAGCCTTGGTACTATGACATTAAAAGGTATTTGGAATCTAGAATATATCCTGAAGAGGCTAGTAACAACCAAAAGAAGACAATTCATCGTTTGGCAAAGAATTACTTTGCAAGTGCGGAAATTATTTTTAAGAGGATTCCTGATTTATGGCCCCCATATGAATGGGTTTGTCCTTGCCAGAAAGATCCTGAGAACCGGTTACTTCTGGATGACTATGGAAAATGATTATAGTAAGTATATGCAGAGATGTCCAAAATGTCAAATACATGGAGTGCTGATTCGAATGCCTCCACACGAGCTTCACATAATGAATTAGCCTTGGCATTTCGTAGCTTGGGGCATGGATGTCATCGGACCAATAGAGCTATTAGCTTGGCATTTTGTTGCCATTGATTATTTTACTAAGTGGGTCGAAGCGGCTTCGTACAGAGCCGTCACTAAGAAAGTGGTTTCGGATTTCGTTAGGAATAACTTGATTTGCCGGGTCGGAGTACCGGAATCGATCATTACTGACAATGGGGCAAACTTGAATAGTCACTTGATGAAAGAAATTTATGATCAGTTCAAGATTATGCATCGCAACTCAACTGCATATCGTCCCCAAATGAATAGAGCTCTGGAAGTGGCCAACAAGAATATCAAGAAGATCTTGAAAAAGATGGTCGAAAATGATAGATCGTGGCATGAGATGTTACCATATGCCTTGATAGGGTATCGCACAATATTTTGAGCCTCTACCAGGGCAACCCCCTATTTACTTGTATATGGGAATGAAGCTGTGATACGTGCTGAAGTTGAAATACCTTTCCTAAGGATTATTCAGGAAGCTGGACTAAGTAACAAAGAATGGGTTTGTGCCAACTAGGAACAACTCATATTGATTAATGAAAAGAGAATGGTCAGTTGTACCAACACAGGATAGTTCGTACCTTTAACAAGAAGGTGAGGGCTCGGGCATTTGAAGTGGGGCAACTGGTTCTCAAATGAATATTCCCTCACCAAGAGGAGTACAAGGGCAAGTTCGCTCGAAACTGGCAAGGGCCATACATAGTTCGTAAGGTGCTATCTGGAGGAGCTCTGATTTTGTCTGAGATGGATGGAACGGAGTGGACCAAATCAATCAATTCCGACGCGGTAAAGATATATTATGTTTGAAAGACCTTCTAGCTTTTGTGTTTCTTTAGTTAATTTACTTGTAATCGCCTTTGTAATAATGTTGTTTTCTAGTGTGTGACTGTCTAGAGTCCTTTCCTCTTATGTACGAACTACGTTTGACCTGAATTCCCAAGAAAGGGATACGTAGGCGGCCTATGTCGGCTTCGGTTAACCCCTTAGAATAATTTATCTTTCCTCTTATGTATGAACTACGTGATGACCTGAATTCTCAAGAATGAGATACGTAGGTGGCCTATGTCGGCTTCGGTCAACCCATTAGATTTTTCTTTGTATACCCCTAGCGTAGGCCTAAACTATGTTTGACCTAATTCCTATTTCAAGGGATACGTACATGCCCCAACGGCTCGGTCATATTATCCCAATAAAGGAAAACTGGGGTAGAATTTTTGAGAAGGAATCTCGAAAATTCACAAGAAAAGATTGACATCCAACAAAAAGAATGAAGATCAGCAAATACTTCAGATCCACTCGGATTGGTATCATCTCAAACAACTTTAAACTAGGGAAGAAATTTTGAGAAAGACCTCAAAATTTCCACCAAATACCGGAACATATTCCAAATTCCCCAGCACCAGAGGTTAAAGCTTTGGAAGCCACTAACTGTAACAAAGTCTGGGTAGACTCAATTTTTGGCTATGATAGAACTACTTGAAGAAACCCTCCAATAATGATCATGAGTTTTGGAAACCATCCATCGAGTATAGTCAAAACCAAGAGGAACACGTTCGTTGACCTAGTACATGACATGACGGGCAGATATTTTCTACAGTTTTACCTAAGTTTTCGAAGTTATTTTCAAAAATTTAAGACTATTTTCAAAAATCTTACAACTCACTTATTTAGTACTTTCCTAGACTTCATTTGGGATGGAGTGCCAGGGTAGAAGTCCCGATATGGTGGAATGCCCAAGAGATGGCAAGGAGCAAATCAAGGATTGAAGAAGGTCAACACAGAGTAATTTTATTTAAACTAATCATTTTTATGGATGTAGGGATCGATACACAAAAATAAGGGTCTCGTTTAAAAATCTCCGAGCAAAGTGGGAGCCACAATAGAGCATTAATACCCAAGAACAGTATTTTAGGACAACCCTAAAAATAGGTTTAATGCCTATTTATTGAGGACCTTTTGATTTGTCCATCTCATTTCTTGAGATCGTAGGCAACAAACAAAAGCTCTTTATCTTCTTTACACATATTGTATTTAGAAGTTTCCTAAAAATAGTCGCTAGTAAAAGGGATTTTGTGTCTACTAATCGTCTACCTTGAGTACAGGTACATGTAGAAAGCAGGACGATGACAAATAAAGTCAGGTAAAATTACACATCATAGCCGCAAGGCATTGCCTCAAGAGCTATTGCATAT
>NW_025859003.1:0-4066 GCF_002878395.1 Capsicum annuum
TTATATACAGTTACTCTACTCAGTCATTTGTTAGAGATTTTCGCAGACTGTTTTTTAGAGGTTGATTGATCTTGGGGGAAACTTTATTTTCCCATTATTGTTTCTTTTCATATATATGACCATGTTTCCGAATTATTGTGTTTCTTCCGCATTACTTTGATCATATGAATTAGGTGCATGATTACTAGACATATGAATTCCGCACTACTCCTAGATATCACCCTACAAACCCCTACCCATCTTTCGAGGAGGACAACGGCGGAGTCTCTCACCATCGACAACATGATAGGAGGCATACGACTCAAGCTCTTTCGTGTTTTCCACATTCAATTTTACAAATAAGGCTTCAAGTTTTTTGTTGAAGTTCTCAATCTTCGTAGTGACTGTTATAGGATGTACATCATCTCCCAACAATCTCCTTGGTTACAAACCCAAGCCAATGCTAGTTGTGAAGGGGTGCATCCTTTTCTTGCAGCCATTACATTGAGTTTCTCAAATACTTTCTTGTTATGCTCAAAATTCTCCAGGTTGAACCTAGGGAAACACTACAAAACAAACCAGCAAAATAATAAATCAATGATGTGGTTGAAATGGACTTCGAAAGAAAATTCATCGATGCAAACACAAACTGACTATATAATTCAGGGAACAAAGAGTGCGTTAAATCAGCCAAGTTGATGCTCGCAGCAAAATCAGTCAAGGAGACATACACATACAAAATGAAAGACCTTTCTTAAAAAATCATCGATTCTTATGATCAACAGCTCCGTAAATCTCCCATAGTATAGTGTTATGATTTCGGACTGAATAACCAAACCACCAGTAAAAGAAAACAAGAACAAAACACAGATTTACGCGGAAACCTCAACCCTTACGGGAAAAAAACACGAGCAGAGGGAGAGGAGGTTTCACTATAATGGAGAGAGAGAGTACAATGTGGAGAAGGCTGAATTTTCATGTAGTTTGCTTATATGGACTTGGTAATCATCACCTCTTGAGATATCTTTTGAGGCTGAGTTAGGCCCAAGGTCCATTCTTGACAATCCTGTGTCTTCCGAGATGTGTATTCTTTCATAAGGGACCTCATTTGACTGATATGCTTTCATGTTTTCCTTTTAGAACTTTTCGCAGTTGAGATTAACTCTGTATGTGTCAAAACACGCCTACAATGATGGCTGCTTATGAAATCGAGGAGGAATTCAGAAAGTTTGGGTAAAATAAAGCCTGATGCTGGTTGCCATGGTTGCCTGGTTGGCGATCGTGACTATCGAAGATCAAGAGGAAATTGGTTACTACAGACAAGCTCCTCGACAAGAAAGAGCTTGCTATAACAATCAGCAAAAGCTCTAGAATATGGGAAGTAGTCATCGGAATATGCAAGTTGAATGATTGATCTAATACTCAGTCACAAGCAGGAATCTCTCGGGTTTAATGCATACAATAGATCATAAACAGGATAGGTTAGATCATGTTATTCTGGGTACAAAAATCTGTATATTACACTATGAACTTCCACTCTAAGTTCAAGAACAACTTGAAGAACTACAGTGAAATTCAACAACTTCAAACACAACTTCAAGAACTACAATGAAGTTTCAACAATTTCAAACATAAGTTCAAATGAATAATCAAATGAACTATCAAAATGAAGTTTATATCACTTTAAAAAATGAAGATGAAACAGAAAAGGATAGAATCAAGTACACCGAATTCACATGTGTCCTTAGAGAATTTATTCCCCTCAAGTACCTAAGGTTAATGGAATCTTTCTTTTCAGGATAAAATGATTCACTTTCAGAAAATAGGGGTACCTCAAATTTTCTGAAATTTCGAATTCACTAAATGATTTGATGATCACACGAGAGTTTTTAGAATAAGAAGATGTTTTTCAACTCAAAATCATACCTTTACCTGAGGAAAAGTTCAAGTATTTTATAGCCATAAAGTGTCCCTCAAGAAAGTAAGCAACGGTTCACGAAAAGAGACAACTTTCTGAAGCATCATGCCACCTGCGCTCGATCTACGCCAGACCTACGGTCGCAGGTGAGATTTTGCACATTCCAATGACTTCTGTACTGAACCTGCGCCTTCAAGTCACCAGGTGAGCACGAAGGTCATTTTTCTGCATGAAACGGTGTGTCTCATGCCTCGAAGGGTCATGTCCCTTAGAGGTGCGTTCTGCGCAAAATATTTTTATTGGATTTTATGAATTAAAATTTCACTTATTTTCAAGTTTCGAATAAATTTTGTCCAAGAAATTAATATCTTGATCAATCATTTTATAAATTTGAATTCGAACTCGAAGTCGAGCTGAGTGAGCAACAACGACAGCGCAAGGCATCTCTTGTTCTTGCCTCATTATCCACATGAAAGAGTGTTCCTCAATATAAACACAAGAAAGTTTCTTTCTCCCACCAAGTAAAAGTTCACTCCACTTTTCCCTCCAATTTTTTCCCTCCATTTTTCATTCACATATTCACTTAGAACCCAACAATCCTCACCTAAATGAGGAATGGCTATTTTATTAAAAAACTAAAGGACAGGTGTGTGATGAACAAGCAAAGACTAATTGCATTTCGATAAGTAGGTTTTCCTTTGAACTTTTCGTAGTGAACTTGCATCGGATGCACTCAGTCAATAGATAGATGTGATATCTGTAAACTGTCGAACTTTTGATGTACACCTAGATAACATAAGTCACACAGCCAGTCTTTTACCGTCTATGGTTCTCACGATTTTATTCGTTTCAATCATGAACACGTCCTGATTTCGTGAGAGCTTTGAGAATAGGCCTTTACTATCCTTCTCCTTGAAGCAACTTTCACTTCACCCTCATAAACAGCATATGTTACATCACGTTATTCTGGGTACAAAAATCTGTATATTACACGATGAACTTCAACTTCAAGAACAACTTGAAGAACTACAATGAACAACTTCAAACACAAGTTCAAATGAATAATCAAATGAACTACCAAAATGAAGTTTATATCAACTTTAAGAAATGAAGATGAAATAGAAAAGGTATAATTATTAAACTGTAAGAATATGAATTTTTTTAAAAATAAAAGATTAACTATCAAATTTATTTTTTGTTTAAAAAATTGTAGAAATTAAAAAGTAACTACTAACTAATTTTAAAAAATAACACATGTCAATTTTCTATTCTTCCACTTGGCATCAATCTAAGCAATATTTTTTTGCTATTTAGTACTCTCTCCGTCTCAAATTATCCGTCCCAAATTGAGATGAAACATTGATTAAAAAAATAATTAATAACCTGGCTAGTTTACCATAGTACCCGTATTAAATGATGTACATTTTAATTTAAAGAAAAAAGTAATTAATGCAAAGGGTAAAACATGGAAAGAAAATTTTGTCTCTTCTTGATTAATGAAAAAAAAGACAAGTAAAATGAGAAATCAAATTAGAAAATTTGGGACGGATAATTTGGGACGGAGAGAGTATATATAATATAGATATAGATGTTATCTCATTATATAATGCAACCATTAACTTTGAAGGCAAATGGGAATAGACACAGACCTGCAATGTAATTAGCTGTCTCTCTGTACTAACAATTAATATATAAACCCAAGAATTATTCATTAAAATAATACAACAATTGACTTTTTGGGTAGGATTTATATCCAGCCCTTTGGTTAAACCCCAATTATTCATCTACTAATCTTGTTAAGAGTATGCTAAAACATTTCCTCCTTTATTGTTAGTTATGCTCATATTAATCTTTTCTTGTTAGCTTTCTCCTACTGCAATCTTTATCAGGTATTTTTCAATAAACATTTTTCTAATCTGATCATTTCCGAATTTCTATCTTTTCTTTGTGGAATTCAGTTTAAATATAGTTATCGAAAACTCTTTTTCCAGGACTGGATCAGAACTTGGAGATACAAAAAAGGCAAAAGAAGATCGATCAACTGCTCTTCACGCTCCCAAACTGTACTGAATATTAACTTTCGATTGCTTCTCCTCTTTCAAAAATTTGCAAAGTAATCCATTTAAGTGTTCAAATAAGTTGAAAATAATTGGACGAATACATACATAG
>NW_025859004.1:0-2276 GCF_002878395.1 Capsicum annuum
AAGAATCTGAGCATAGAATCGATTTGAGGCATCTCCTGCTTGATCTCGAATTGCCTAAGAACTCTGCCAGGATTGTAGGGGCGGGTTCCCCTGAGACCTGGGAGCACTAAAAAAGGCCATTCTCTCCCTCGAATGATGTATTTCCCTGAACGTAGTTAAGGGACCATTGGACATCGCCTTCTCTTAATTCTCCAAGAGTATTAAACCAAAATTCGTGGGATGCTTCCCTTTTGAACTTGTGTAAAAATAACCATATGTCATGCGATTCTAGCAGATTTCTCTTTGTTTTGTGATCAGGTTGTGCCGTTCTAGGATTTTTCACCAAATGCATCATCATCCACCATTGTAATATAAGGTTGCAGCCTTGAAAGAAATGATTCTCGACTTGACATCTTCCCAAAGTGCAATATATGTCGGCGACAATCATGGGGGGCTAAGTTGTGGAATACTTTTTTAGAATTGTATTCCATTCCAAAGAAGAGTGCATGGGTCACTGTGACAAACCTCGGATGAATTTTGCCATTTTCCCCCTGCGGGAACACCATGGTTCCAAGTAGGCCTACCATAAATGCAAAAGCTCTCATTTCCTTCCATTTTGCTTCCGACTCCAATTTATGCCCAAATTTGTGAAAAGAGTTGAATCTTCCGAACTGACGTACAACTCACAAAAAGTGATATTTGCTCTATCCCGTTCTCCTAGCCAGGTGTTGTCATCAGTTAAAAATGTTTCCTTGATCTTTTGACGATTCCACACATCTGGGACTAAAATATTCTTATTTGGTGTCTCCTTTCTCTTAAAACACATTTCCGTACTCTCGTAGCAAATCAATACCTCTTCAACGGTGGGGGTCAATTCAACATCCCCAAAGCAAAATAACATGTTCTGATCATCCCAAAAAGCTGTTAGTACATGGATCATTTTGGGCCAAGCATCCATCTCGATCAAAGAAGGAAGATGCCCAATGTGTGTTCTAACAATCTTTCTCTCTTCTATACCCATGTAATCCCACCATAATTTCAGGTAATCGTAGGGTTTGGTGACCATCTTGAACTTTTCACGAGAATGCAATTGAGTCATATCTACATAAAAGAAGACAAAATAAGCCTTTCCCCAACCCCAAAGGATAATGGATTGAATTTAGACAAGTATATATTTCTTCAACACATAAGCATGGTTAGTCTGTGATTGAATCGGGGTCAAATAGACATAGGGAAGGTTTTCTAATGGGCCCAATACCCCGCTCGGATATTGGGTGGTCCTAGGCACATGCCTAAAATAGAGTTTTGATTTCGTTCTATCCTCGGTGTCTAGAGTGGGCTTGGACACTGGTTCTCAAATGGACAACTTGAGTTTGAAAATACGAACAACATCAGACGACTCATGTGCTGATAAGCTGTTCGTATTTCCAACACATTTTGGAATTGAACAACAAGGGCCGGGACATCCACGAAACCCCAAAACAGTTTATAAGATGCAGGAAATGCCATGAGATGCGATAATTAAACTTTACATAATCGAAACACACAAACAGTTAATCAAAAATGAAATAAAACATTTGGTTAGAACCTAGTTAGGTCCCTAGCAGAGTCGCCATTTCTGTTTTGCGGAGAAATTTTGACTTTTTGAGAAAGTCGCCACTTAATTTTGAAAAGAAATTAAGAAACCCTTATAAAACACTTTAAACGATCTAAAACAGAAAAATCATTTAAGTTAAGAGATTTTGAGTAAGCGGTTCCTATTAACATTTTATGGAGGTGTTAGGCACCTAAAACGTCCGCTAACTTGCGGTTATCCGGACTGTTTGAAAATCGTCTTTGACTAACTTTGAAAAAAAGTTGATTTCTGCAAAGAAAAGCAATTTTAGTGATATTTTAGTGTTTATGCAAAACCAGTTTTTAGGCGACTTAGTTAGGGAATTTAACTAAGTTCGCAAAGAAACATGTAAATAAGTAAACGAAAAGAAAAAGGGAGAAAAGTGGGGAAGTAGTGATTTAGGCTTTCAAGCCCAAACCATCGGCCCTGTCCTAATCTAGTTGAGTTTTTGACCTATTTTCACCTATCCTAACTCTATGTTTTTGAGCCTTTTAGCTCGAGTCTCGCTTCACCTGTATTAAGTAGAAATTTGACTTCGAAGCCCAAACAAATAATTGAAGGAATAAATAAATATGAAAAAATAAATAATGACGAAAAATAAATAAATATAAAGGAGACACAGGTCTCGTCGCCGCTTCAAGAATGGGACTTTAATCTATTCTTCTTCTTCGGAGTCATGTAC
>NW_025859005.1:0-3174 GCF_002878395.1 Capsicum annuum
CACGTCATTAATTAAAATAAATCTATATTAATTTCAAAATATCTTAAATTAGTCAGTTTTGAGATTATTTGTCTCACCATTTATACCATAGTGATGGAATAAGTTATCCCATATAAATGACGGAATAACTGGGATAGCGGACTTCTTTTAAGCCATTGTTTGGAAATAATCTTTCAACAATGTATGCTCTCCTGATTCGTGATGGAAGAATGGAGAAGTTCTATTGGTACATCTCCTTCTTTTTCTTGCTTGCCCTAATTGTTCATTGGCTTCTTTTTTTGCAACTTCGGAGTATATATTGGAGTCACTGAAATTACAGCTAATCAATTAATGTAGGTTTTTAAAAAAAGTTATTGTACGATCGAACTTTTGAGGCTTCTGTTAAGCGTGACATTTATAATGATTTAGAATCAACAAGAAATAGCCAAAGGATAAACACCAATCACTATTTCTTCTGATAAAAAAAATAGTTGTTGTTGTAGAAAAGAATACTTTAATGGGTATGGGTTGGGTTATGTTAAATGGATCGGTTCTTTTTAATGGGTGAAAGATATTTTGAAATTAATATTGAATTGTTTTAATTAATGATGTGTACCTCTAATAAAATGTCACATGCCAAAGCTATTTTCAAAAAAAAACACCGTTAAAATGTAATCGCATAAATGAGCTGATTTTATAACGACAATGTCACGAATGAGCTGAACTTTTAACTGACGGCATAAATGAATCATTTTTTATAGTTCAATAGCATATTTGAGCCTTTTTCCTTCAAATTTTTTTTTGACTCATTTAATTAATGATGTGGACGAATCATTGTTGACCACATGTACAAAATAATTTGTCCAAAAACCACCAAATAGACTATTAAAAAAAGGCATGAATGAGCCTTTTTTGTAACAGCAATGGCATGAATGAGTCAAACTTTAAAAGGATGGCATAGATGAACTTTTTTTTCAAAGTTCGATGGCATATTTGAGCCTTTTCCCTTAAAAAAATGATTTTGTCTAATATAGTATAATTTTATGTTTGGTCATAGAATAGATAAAATAAATTTTTAAAAAATGGATTTGTGTTAAAAATAAAATCTTATTGGAACTTTCCATAGCATGTTCATCTTTCGAAACCATATCACATCCCGATTCTGATGAAATAAGGTGAATTGAAATGATATTTTGTAAATGACACGTGTATCTAAGGAATAATTTCTTCAAAGCGAATTCGCCCCAGATATATTTATGGAAAAAACACATAAAATAGCATATTTAAGTATTAAATTACAAAAAATGGCAACACTTTTATCAAATTACATTTAGTAGCATACGTATTTGTATGAATTTGTATTTTTGTAGCAACAGTTTGCAAAAATACAAAATACATATCGATCATAAGGGCAGTAAAAATCAAATGTATTTGTATTTTTGTAGCAATAGTTTGCAAAAATACAAAATACAACTTGCTATATTATGTAATTATGAAACTGTTGCTATGAAACACATAATTAAGGGGATAAGTATATTATTTCTGAATTTTGCCCTATATTTATTCAATTTAATTCTGAAGTCAAAATTCAAATGCATGGAAACTAGTATATACATATATACGTTGTGTTGAATTCTTTTGATTTTTTTTAGTATGTTTACATCTTTATATTTCGAATTCTTGATAAAGATCTTGACTGTCACTAATACCCAACTATAAGCAGAAAGAGTTTGTCTTAATCAACCAAGTTTCAAATTAGTAATTCACTAAAGCACACACTATACTTCTCTTATGTCTATAATGAGAAATGAACCAATGGTAATGCTATAGTTAATGAGTTTTCGAAAGTACAAACTTTAGTTTGCTTTAGGAAAGACGTAATACATAAATATATGTCTTTTAACTTGGATTCAGCTCGCATCTATGAGCTCCAACTTTGAATCTACACAAATAGACACTTAAACTTGTATAAAGTTGAACAAGTAAATACATGTTTTGCAAAAATTTTGACTTTTTGAGAGAGTCGCCACTTAATTTTTGAAAAGGAATTAAGAAACCTTTAGAGAGTTACTTCAAACGATCCAAAATAAAAAAATCATTTTAAGTTAAGAAATTCTGGGTAAGCGATTCTTATTAACGTTTTAGGAAGGTGTTAGGCACCTAAAACGTCCGCTAACTTGTGGTTATCCGAATTGTTTGAAAATCACCTTTTAATTAACTTCGAAAAGATTAATTTTGTCAAAAAGTGATTGATTTTTAAAAAAAAAAAAAGAAAACGATTTTAAAAATATTTTGGTGTTTATGCAAAACTAATTTTTTAGCGACTTAACTAAAGATTTAGCTAGGTTCGCAAAGCACATAAGGAAAACAAACATAAAGAACGGGGGAAGGGGAAGAAGTAATGGATTTAGGCCATTGGCCCAAACCAACAAAACCTGTCCTAGTCTATTTGGGCCTTCGACCCATTTCACCTGTCCTAATCTAGTTTTCGAGCGTTTGGCTCGAATCTCGCTCCACCTGTATTAAATACAACCTTGACTTGGTGGCCCAAATGAATACATAAGAAAGTAAATAAATAAATAAAGACGACAATAAGTAAATAAACAAATAACAAATGAGCTTTATTTTTTTTGGTCTTGTAGCCGCTTCTAATGTGGAACTTTAACCCATTCTTCGCCCTTTGATTCCTTGTATTTATATTGTGCCATAAGATTGATGTAATTGCTTTTATGTCCCCTAAATGGCCCGTTGCGTAATGCAAAGAAAAAGAGCTCAATTGAACTCCCAAGATAGTTCATGCAAAGAAAAGAGAAAAAAGAAAAAAATAATTAATATCTATCCGAGACGCCACGTGACATAATGCGGGAACAAATGGCCAAGGTTTCGAGAGTAAAACACACCTTTTAACATAATATAAACATTAACTCACGTGACAAGGTTAATGATAGAACAAAGATGTACCAAAATGATAGAACTAGATTAGGAAAATTTCACCTTATCAAACTTATTAGCTTGCAACTACGATTCAACCAAATGTAACTTCTCTTTAATTAAGAAGGGGAAAATAGGGAGAAGGAAGCAAAACAGTTTAGACAAGCAGATTACTCAATTATATAATGAATTAAAAGGATCATAGCATAATGTAATCAACTAATAATCTTGAATCACCACAAAGCAACACCAAACTAGAACATG
>NW_025859006.1:0-2938 GCF_002878395.1 Capsicum annuum
TGATACTATTCATAACTGACACTGTCTCTAAGTAAATAGCTAAATTATCGAGTATTAAATATCCCCAGGACTCTATAGCATGAAAAGTAAGGCAAATCATAATCTTGAATAACATAACAATGTTCTCTTGGCCATCATTCATTCATAGAGACATTTCATCAAACACTTGTAATGCATTAACTTGTACATGAATGGGGAATACATGTTAGCATACTATATTGGCATTATTTCATTCTTATAGATAATTTATCAAACACATAAGAAGCATACTTGGTTCATTAAATCATAAACACTTAGGTTTAACATGGTTACAACAATCAACTTGCAAATTAAAGGTTTATCATGACTAACATGTAATTCAACACATACTGGAATCAATTCTGGAACTTGTTATCTAAATCATGGATTAAAACTCAAACAACTCCATGAATATGAATACAATTAAATTCAAACATAAAATTTATGAAATCCAAACTTGTATTTTGAAAAAGGATTCTTGGGCTCCATGGAAGGTAAGGATCCATGGATGAATATCTAACATACCTTAATTTGTGAGTTTCTTGAAGTTCTTGGAGAGATTCTTGGGATTGACCTTGATTTCTTGAACTAGGGTTTTTACCTCTTGAGGGAGAATTACCTTTTGATTTTGGAGGAAAAGTGAATAATGAAGGGTTTTACACATTTTTAGGGCTTAAATCCCACATCTGAGCTAAATAAAATCATGGGAAAAACTGTTTTAACCCTGCGCGTGACTTTAATTTTTTGTGAAATTTTCTAATCTCGACCCCTGGCGCGATGCACCACTATCGTGCCAAGCCACTGGAAAATGACGACTAGGAAATTTCATGGTGGCGCAACACGGTAGTATCGCGTTGCCACTTTGTTTGTGAACTGAAAGTGCACCGCGACGCGGTGGAATCGTGTTGGTACACTGGAAATTGACAATTGTGAACAAGGTCAATGGCGCGATGCACCAATATAGCAGAGAAATACTAGAAATTGACAATTTCTATTTTAACACACTCCACGATGTGCTACTGACCTGAATGACGATATTTAACGACTAAAACTTAAAATTGACATAACTTCTTACCCGATTGTCGGATTTAGGCAAATTTTATATTGTTGGAAAGTTAATTGAATTTCCTACGTAATGGAAGGCTCTAATCTGAAAATTATGGAGTATTTTAAAATTTTTATTTAGGATAACCCATGTACTGAGGATTAATCTAGGCTAGAAAAATACGGGGTATTACAAGGATCATGAACGTCGCTAAGGAGGTTAGAACTCCAAAGCAAACCTTATCAGTATTTTTCAGAAAATCAGGCAGAGTTTTCCCTATTTTTTGGCCTATCAAAAATATTTGGTGTCTCAAATTATCAGCAAAACAACCCAACTTCATAACCGACACACTAATAACACCAATAAAATTTACCATAATCATCATCAATCTAATCACCACAAAATAACAATATGAAATCTATCTCCAAGCTATGAGAAGAAGTAAATAACTTCACAAGTCCACAATGAAGAATGAATACTCAAACTCTAATGATATGAGTATGGAGCGACTCTAAGAGTCTTCACGAAGAAGAGCTTAACAAATAAATAAATTTTTGCCCACTCAAACAAGTCCGGGGATCACCAAGAATATGTTAGTCGAACCCTCTAACTAATGAAATGTTCACTAACATCACGTGTGTTCTCTATAAAAATAATTGTGAGGAGTGAGATGCTAACCCAGTGAGTAATAACACTTAACTATAACTATTTTAATGGGGACAAGTCATAAATCGAGCTAGCATGATAATCAAAAAGTGCCATGAAATAATAATCTACCAGAAAAAGATTACCATTGCATAAGAAATTAATTTAACAATTTGAAAATGGCCAACAAATACTATCATATTAAGTTTTATCTTTTCGGGGGCTTTCAAGAATGAATTGTGTAATCAGTGCGGTATTCTATTTCAAGAATAGCCAATAACATTGGACCCTTCGTCAAGTAGTCAAATATTATATCTTAAGTCCTTACTCGAGGGAGATTAGTAACCGTGTGCTAGTTTTACCTTCCCACTGGTGAGGGCTATAACAGATACTGTAAATACAAAGTGCACCAGGTCTAACGAATCCATCGTTACCTACGGAATTCAAATCAAGGTCTACTCTCATTTATACTTTCTTTGTAAATAGTAGGAACTTATATGAAAGCATTTCAAAATATACAGGGGATTTAAGTTCATATAAAGACATATTGCATATAAACTTGAATGAAACCCTTGTCAAAATACATATTTCTCAAGTAAGTGAAGAACTTTCATAACATCAGTAATCATGTCTCAAGTAATAGTAAATAGGTCTTATAACACTAGAAACATCTCAAGTAACCATGTCAGTATCATATCAACTAAAAGACTTGCCCCACATGTAATTTTAAAACATTCAGTAAATCTTGTTTCATCAAAATCATGTATAAAATATGAAATTTAAGAAATACAAGTTAAGGTTACTACTCACAGTACACTTGTTGAAATATCAAATTTATTCTCAAACAATTGGTATGACTTCCTTTAATCGAATCTATAATCACATTATATCAATCTCTTGTTAATCTCTTTGGTTGGGCTAAAACATAACTACTTTAAAATATTCAACTCTAGAAATTTTATTATTGGCTCTCAATTGATATTTTTTAATATCTTACACCAAGATATTCTTTTTTTCTATATATTATTCTTTTGTTAAGCCGAAAGTATAAAAACTATAATATAATCATTTAGTATTCTTGCTTCATTTATGAGAATTTAATGATTTCTCTACTACTTTAACCCGTGATTCTTAAACACTCAACTCCAAATCTATAGCCATGAATTATATGAGTCAAATTCATAGACCAAATTAAGAAATTTACCTTCTTTACTTCTCTTTTATTATCTT
>NW_025859007.1:0-2322 GCF_002878395.1 Capsicum annuum
AAATGGCTCAAAGGGTTAGCTTAGGGCTACTTGTAGCCTCAAGCACCATGTGACGCTTCGGGACCCATTTTTCAGGGCGTTACAAACTTGGAATTAGAGCCTAAGGTTTTAAGGTGTCCTAGGGAGTCTGACAAGCTGCGTTAAGTAGAGTCTTGATCATCGGTGTGTAGCACACCACATCTATGAGCAAGAGGCTACAACACGGTTTAGGAAAAAGTGTGATTCTTTCTTTTAGAAGTCTATCGTGCTTAAGGTGTCTCTCTCTGCTGTTGATTCGTGCTTTCCTCTTTCAGAAATATGAATCCATGTCGAGCGAGAAGAAATAATTATGGTCAGCAACCTTAACCCGCTGACCCATTGAATGAAAATGTGTCTCATGCTGAATTTCGGACAGCCTTTTAGGCATTGGCCCAAGCTGTTACTGTAAATGTTCAAGCCAACCCAGCCCCGGCTCCACAGCAGCATGGAGGTAATTCAGCTGCTTCCAAGATCCGTGACTTTATGCGGATGAATCCGCCAAAATTCAATGGGTCCAAGTCTGATAAAGATCCACGGTTGTTTTTAGAGGAGGTGTGGAAGATTACTCAAGTGATGCTTGTATCTGAGGAACATAGTGTGGATTTGGCTGCGTATAGGTTGAAAGACCTTGATTATGACTAGGTTGTTGCTTGGGGAAAGGTAGAGGTGAGGGAGCTGTCCCTATGACTTGGCAAGAGTTCTAGGATGCATTCCTGGATAAGTTTTTCCCTTTGGAGATGAGAGAGGTGAAGGTGGAAGAGTTTATGAACCTGCGACAAGGCTCTATGAATGTTAGGGAGTACTGTCTAAAGTTCAATCAGCTGGCCAAGTATGATCCATATTAGTGGCTGATAATCGGGCTAGTATGAGTAAGTTTGTGACTGGAGTGTCTAGTTATGTGGTTAAGGAGTGTAGGTCTACTCTGCTGAATAGTGAGATAAATCTTTCTAGGCTGATGACTCATGCCCAACAGATTAAGGCAGATAAGATTAAGGAGAGAGTTAGAATGAGAGGGAATAAGAGAGCTAGGTCCGAGCAGCACGGACAGGGTCAAACTAGATTGCAAGGAGGGAGTCGCCCTCAGTATCAGGATCGTTCGTCTATGCCAAAACCATCATCTGCTAGTGCTCCCATGCCTAGAGGTAGGCAGGAGCAAGGTAGTAGGTCATATACATTCAGGTCCCAGTACAGTGCTGGCAGTAAGCCAAACTGTCCCCTGTGTCCTAAGTGTGGTAGGGCTCATTCGGGGAAGTGTTGGGGTGAGAAGAGGGGTTGTTTTCGGTGTGGTGACATGGGTCATAGAGTTAGAGATTATCCACAGGATGGACAAGGGCGTCATGAATATCGCCCTCAAACCCAGACTCAGACTATTAATGCTTTCTTGAAATCAAAACTCACACTTTATATTACTCCTGAGATAGATGGTACACCTTACATTTTCTACAATCCCACGGGCTACATGGAATCCGCCCTTGACTCGATGACCAAGACCCAATCCAAGAATGCCTTAAGGATTAGAGTCCTAATTACTATTATAGTATCTCAAATACAAGTATACATTGGCATTAGACAATTCATATCACCCAATTCGGCAAACTTGGTTTCCAGCGATGAGCCCTTACACTCAAACACTATATTTGGGTAATCATCTACCTCTCTTTAGGCCCAATTTTAGTTCTTTAAACAACATGCTTCATATGCAAAATCATTCAATGCTTAAAACCTCAAGGGCATGTCATCATTGGGTATCATCATACCTAGACTTGCAAGTCGTTCATATCATATCAATATTGCAGCCCATCTCATTCGAATCATGTACTTGACCACCAAAAATCATAATATCACAAGAGAGTCATCATTTCGAAATCTTATGAAAACTTATGCAAATAACGTCTTTTTCAAGACTTCAAATATGTGGTAATCATGTCAATTTACTCAATCATATGTAATTCTTCTTTTAATGCAAAAGTATAGTTATTGCAAGGAACTCCCTCTCATCATATCATAAACCATGTCAAACACCATGATGTTGAGAAACTTACTTTAAAAGCATAATTTATGTTTTCAAAAAATTACTCACAATACAAATATACACTTTATTTTGGAACAAGAGAAGAAAATTCATTGTTCATACTCTTAATTAAAAATTCCAAACTATATATGTATAATACATAAAGGGTCAATATTTGATTACCACAAAAAGGGTTCAACACAATACATATAATTTCATCAAAATGATTTAATAGCATACCTTTCGAAATAATATTCAAAACCCCTAAGTTTACCACATGATTATAAATCATT
>NW_025859008.1:0-1688 GCF_002878395.1 Capsicum annuum
CAAAAAATAGCAACACTTTAATGAAATTATCTTATGTAGCAAACCTAGCATTATTTTAAGTGGGGGACCACAATTACCGCCTCTCAAAAGCAGGTTTCATTATTCACGCTTAAACTTTATCTTTCCTTTAATTGCTTTATACTTTATCATTTTTCATGCTTTTTCTTAGATTTTTTCTTTCAAATTTTTTCCTTCTTAACGTTTTTTCCACGATCTGATAAGGATATTGTTCCACAATTTTAGGTAACTAATTAATTCAGTTATTGCTGTTATCAATTTCTCAATAGTTTATTTTTGATTTTTGTATTATAAACAATTTCTCCACTTCATCTTTATGGTTTTGATTTTTGTAGATGTTAACTGAGAATCAAGGTCATCGGATTTGCTGAATTTTGTTTTGTTTGTTTTTCAGTTAAATTTGATGTTTTATGAGTTGATATAGTTGAAAAAAATTAAATTTTGGATGAGAATTGAAACTGACTTTTGTTTTGCTGTGATTAATGAAGGATCACTGGAGTTGAATGGATATTGTAGATGATTTTGGGTTGATCTGTTGTTGTTGTTGGTTGGATTTTTTCGAAGATAGCTGATATTTTGAAGAAAAAAATGGTTGAAAAAAAATTCTTTTCCGAAAGACGAAAAATAAAAAAATATGAGAAGAAAAGAAAAGCAAAAGAAATTGCAGATGACGATGTTGAAAACTCTTGTGCTAATGAATATGAAGAAGATAGTGAGTTAATATGTATTTTATGTTTCTCCTGATATGTATTTAGGAATTGCAGTGAGGTGATTTGTTCTATTAAAAATACATATGCATGTTATATGTATTTTTTCATGTGTTGGTTGTATTTTATTGATATATACAGTTTAAGGTATAATTTTAATATGTATTTTATGTTATCATGATATGTATATATGGATCAGAGTAAGCTGATTTGTTCTGTTCAAAATATATATGCATGTTATATGTATTTTTTGATGTGTTGGTTGTGTTTTGTTGATTTCTACAGTTTAATAAGGTATAGTTTTAATATGTATTTTTATTTTTTCCTGATATGTATTTAGGAATTGCATTGAGATCATTTGTTCTGTTCAAAATACATATGCATGTTATATGTTTTTTTTTATGTGCTGATTGTATTTTTATTTTTTTTTTACAGTTTTACATATTTTTTTTTGGTTAAATTTGAGAAACATCATTGGGCTCTCGCAGTTTTATCATTCTCCGAGGTGCATATTCGTACATAATTCATATGAATCCTCTGGTCACTATTTGGTTGTTCTAGCTGAGATAGAGATATTAGTTGAGATTATCCCATTGTATCTCCAAGCTTGTAATTTCTACAAAAAAAAAGGTATTGATCTTCATAACCATCCAAGATACAAAGATAAAAAATTGTCAGATCTTTTTGATGTGTTACTTGCAGATGAATTGCTTCAACAATCAAGTGAAATCTTGTAAGTACTTTAATATACATTTAACAAAATCGTAAGTTTGTAGAAATTAAATTTTATTATTCAATTTTTTTTGTAGGGACTATGGTCTGTATATGGTAACATACACAGAGTGTCTTTATTATGATAAAAGAGTTCCTTTGATTGAGTTCAACCCCAACATACTTCGTACACGTTATGCTGCACTATTGTAGGATTATGGCATGAGAAAACAAGAAACAAATGCTCATAGC
>NW_025859009.1:0-1276 GCF_002878395.1 Capsicum annuum
ATTATGTAAAAAATTATAAATACAAAAGACCATATAGAAAGAAGAAATCTATAAAAAAATGTACTTGTTATAATTGAGGAAAGATAGGCCATTTAGCTAGAGATTATAAATTACCTAAAAATTCAAAAAATAAACAAATATCAGAAATAAAAATAGATAATACAGAATATATGCAGATAGATTATATAGATTATGAATTAGAAAGTGAGGATAGTATATATGAAATTTCAGAAAACGAAACAGATAGTGAAATAGATGGATCAAATGACTGAAGAAGATATAAAAATAATAACAAAGGAAGAATATTTAAATGATGAAAGAACGAAACAAAAAATAATATTTGACAGTAACATATTTGATGAAATAAAAGGAAAAGAATTAGATTTAAGTGTAGAAAAAATATTTAAACTACCAACAATAAAAAATATTTTTACTAGGAAAAAGGACGAATATTATATAGTATGCCAAAAGGAACATGTAAAGGCAAAGCTAGTATATCACTAGTAACAAAAAGAATAATTAATAAAGAGATAAATGATATAAAAAGTAAAGGAGATCCAATAAAATATGTACACCTTGGAGGTACAGAGATATTAATAAAAGCATGTTTTAGAGAAGGAATAGATACACCAATAGAATTATATTTAGCAGATGATAGAATTATAAAACCTATAGAAAAAAGCATAACAACTGCCGTAAAAGAAAATCTAATATATCAAAACTTCAAATTTATAATAAGTGCAAATTATTCAGTAGCAGTAACAGATAAAAATATAGATAAATCACTAATATTATATTGGAAAATATCAGGAATAGAATTAACCCCAGGAAGTAAAATATTTACAGCAAGATGCAAAAATTTATATGTATTAACAACAAAACATAAAATAATAGGAAAAACTAAGATTAAAAAAATACGAATAGAAAGCCCATTCGAACAAATTGTAAAAATAATAGATTATAATGATTATAGCTATAGAGACATAGATATAGAAGAAAATTTAGAAATAGTAAATGATAGAATAAGTACAACGAAAAGAATAGCTGATGAAAAAACAAAATCATCAAGCTCATCAAAAAGAACAAGTTATGAAATAAATTCAATAAGTAATTTAAACCAATATTACATAACAGGAAAAATAAATGAAAAAGAATATTTAATACTCTTAAATATAGGACAAGAAGAAAATTATATAGCAAAATATCTAGTAAAAAATGAAGAAATAAAAACTGATAATGATATGTGTCCAGATCTACCAAGAAGTTTAATAAATAG
>NW_025859010.1:0-3558 GCF_002878395.1 Capsicum annuum
GATAATTTATGATTATTTAGGATGATTTATCATAATTTATGATTTATAATGATTTACGTGAATTACGAGATTTTATCATATGAATTGTTTATTATGAAATTACGAAAAGTATGATTTGATATAACTCAAGCCAAGTGAGTCATCATTGTCCGTATGCATGTTTCATGAAATTGATTATACCATTTATATTGTTGCATGCACCTCCACATACTCAATACATTTCAAAGTGTTGACCCATATATTTCCATGGGCTACATTCTTACCAAAATATAGGTACAAGCTGTAGCTCACATATCATGTTCAGCTGGGTCGCAGCTCTTGATCAGCAGGTAATTAGTCCTTTTGATTCAGGGACTTGAGTTATTCAGATTTGAGGTGTATTGTATTTTCTGTATTCAGTCATATTGAGTAGGGGTAGTTGGGAGTCATGACTCGGCTATCTTTGGTCATTGCTAGTAGAGGTTTCATACACAGTTACTAGTAGTCAGTGTATTCAGTTTTAGATTTGTATATATATGAGAAGAATTGTGACCGTGTAAATTTACTTTCATGTTGGTTAGACTAAGTTATGAGTTGTTTCTGGATTATTCCTTCTATTTTATGTATTTTATTCAGTTGCTTTGGGTTATGCCAGATGAAGGGTTAGCTTGGGGTCACTTGTGACCTTAAGCACCATGTGACATCTCAGAATCAAATTTCGGGGCGTTACAAGCTTGGTATCAGAGCACAGAGTTCAAGTGTCCTAGGGTGTCTATGAAGCCATGTCTAATAGAGTCTTGCGGACCAGTATGGAGAAGTCTATACTTTTGTTCGAGAGGCTACGAGGCATTTAGTAAAATGTTCCATCTCTTTCAAGTCGTAGGTCGTGCTGTGGAAAGGTTCCTTAAGAAATTCATACGGGTTCATATCTTGCATAAATTTGGCCATTTTGCCTTGTTCTAAGATACCGGATATAGTCAAGCGTAAATCCTTATAGATGGTGCTTTCTTAGATAATCTCCTCTGATATTACTGGCTTATAAGTGAGCTAGAAAAAAAATAATTTCATTAGTGCTCTTCAGTTCCAAAAAATTAAGGTGTCATATGTACGTTCTTAAAGGTTGTGCATTAAGCCTATGTCGAAAGTTTTTTTGGATTTCTCCCTAGAATTCATGATATGATTTCATATTTTCCTTATCTGTGTACTAATGTTGAGACAGGGTGATTAACTAGTTCTAATTTCCTCTCTTGATTATATTCCTGGGCTTACTAGCAAAGGTTCCATCGCTTTCAAGACGTACCCTCATCCCTCTTGAGTTGTTCAATTGAGGTAAAACGAGACACATATTCTCAGATCCTTGATTATGGTGTACCAGGCTTTTATTTCTTGAAATTATTTTTTGATCGTCTTTTGATGAAAACTTAAAGTCTAGTAAAGCCGTGTGGGGCTTATTTCGATTCACTAGCATAATTGTTTTGATATTTATTTCCTTTTTCAAAATACAAAACCAAAGTCTAGTGAGGCTGTGTGATGCCTGTTTTGATTCACTAGCAGCTGGCTGTTTACTCTGTTATTTTGCATTGGTTGGAATCGGGGGGTTGGAAACGTGGTGGAAGGCGGTGTTAATAAATTATTAAGGCATAGGCCATGGAATTATGGATGATTATTATCGTTATGAAGTTTTGGTGGACTAGTATGTTTGGGGTGTTTGATAGATGGAAATGGTTGTTGAAATTGTTGTTAATCGTAGTCAGAGTGAGTTGTTAAGTTTGTATAGCGGGTGATGAGAAAAATGAATTTAATGATTTAATTGCTACGACATTAGTGATAAGGAGGAGATTTAGTAGGTTTGAACCGTATGTACGGGAGATTAAGTCTATTTATTTGTGATCAAGTGTGATATTGTGTGTTGAGGTAGTAGTATGCTCAAGGTGTTATGGGGATTATTTTTAAGTTATTAAATGTTAAGCAGTAAGTGTTATCCTTGATCGGGTAAGTATGAATGATGATATGTGGTATATGATGTAATTGTGAGTTAACTTTGGCATTAGAGGTTGACGAGGGTGTTAGCTTGAGATGTGATATTAGTAAAGCACGAAGAAGTTAGTATGATTTAGTGAAGGTTTGATGTATCCATGGTAAGTGCTAGAATCTAAGCTGCGGAGTGCATGAATTATTGTATGATAACTTTTGAAGTTGTCTAAGTTGGTGGGTATTTGGGAGTTATGTTAAGATTGGGTTTTGCACTCGCAGGTGTAGTTATGCGGGTTAAGTTATGGATCTTATGTATGGGTATATCCGAGGACGCTGGAGTAAAGAGAATACCATGGACTAGAGTTTGTATGGTGATTCGTTGACTTGGAGTGTTGGCTTAAGTATAAGGAGGAGATAGTAGAAAAAGAATTAACTAAGTTAAGATTGTGGGATTCAGGTAGGTGTATCGGTGGGTTGCAAGTTGGTGGTGAGAAGAAGTGGTGTTGATCCTATTTTACCCCATCCTTTTCAATGACTTTGATATTTTCTCATGCCTTATGTTTCATTCCCCCGATCATAATACATGTTCATGTATATCATGGGAAATCATGTATTCTCTTAACTATCGAAATATGGAGTCCCAATTTTTCTAGCAGGCGAAATCGACATTCCATAAGCTATAAACTCCAAACTCAAGTTGTGCGGTTCATAATGCATGTGCTTAAGTTTTATTGTATGTTCAAGTTCAGTACACCAGCAACACCCTTAGCGAACAATAAGATTCAATTTATGTCCTGGGTGTTATTAATCTTTAATCTTGATTTTGGTTGAATTCAAGCATTTGATGCCCTAGTTCTCCGGCCTCATTAACCATACCAAGTCATACATAATATCTCTTCATATTCTACCCTTTCATAACTTTCTATTTGTCGAGGGAGTGTGGATGAACAGTGGTGTTGATAGGAGAGAGTGAGCGGGTTTTTGTTGATAAAGATTGTGGCATGTTCATTTTAGCTAAGGTGGCAAGTGTGGAGTAATCTTGAGGCTAGGTTTTTGATGGATGTCGTGGTTATTTGAAGCATTTTGTGTTGTGTTTGTGAAAGTAGTTGTGTGATAGTTTATCTAGGTTTGTAGGTGGGGAATTGTTGAAGTGAACTCTTGTGCATGGCTTAGTTAATTGGAAAAGTTAGTGAGTGTTTTCTTAAGAATAGTGCCCGAATGTTGTCTTAATAAAGGATTGTAGAATTTGAAAAAGGTGTTTTATGGGTGTTGATTAGGAGTGTATACATAATTATAAAGATAGGCTTGAACATCATATGTGTATATATGGACGGATATTAAAGTTTATATTATCGATAAGTTTTGGTGTCTATGTTGATTTCGATGTCTAAGCTAAAAGCTCTTGTAAATTGATCTTGCATAGCACTCATGTATTGTGAATATATCTCCTGTCTGAGAATATTAGTTGCAAGCCTTGGACTTGCTATAAGTTGATTTGCGAATATGCCTACGAATAGTTCCCTAATCTTCAAGACTTGTTGATATGAATATGATGGTTGAAAATGGTGAGTATTAAGTGGATTAGAGTTGATTGAGTGGTAATAA
>NW_025859011.1:0-1232 GCF_002878395.1 Capsicum annuum
TCAAGTCCTACAAGATTTCATTTGAGTTTCAAACAAAAATCCATTCTGAACAAGAGTCGGCCCGACCCTCAATCACTCATGAAGTACAAGCCGACTTTCAACACTTATGAAACCAAGTGCGAGGTGAAACTGAGAGTGAGAGTGTGGTGAGGCCTTTTTTATCTAACAAATTTGTTTTTTTTCCTTGTTTGTTGTGTCTTTTTGGTAGGTACAATGGCTTCCCATAATTTCAATGTCACATTTGATCGCATAGATGACAATATTGAAGATATGAAACGACACATTGAAATTATATGTCAATTGCTACCTAAACTCTTCCCACAAAATTCAATTGTGCAAGCACTTTGCGATGAGAATTTTTTAGAGGAAGTTGTTGCCCAAGCTTGTGAAGGACTCTTACACCGAGGTAAAGACGAACATACTCATGAAAGTCAAGGTAAAATAGCTAAATCTTACACCTTAGTGCATATGAATGATGACCGCGAGACAAATAAGCCGTTGAGTGTGAGTAGTAGCTTACCTACATGTGAGTATATTGATTCCCTACCACTTGTGGATGATGTGCATATTGTGCGAGTGGATACACTAGTTGATCCTATAGATGACCGAATCGACTCTTCTAGTAAGATCGATTTGTGTCCACCTAGTGTTGAATGAAAGTACATCGTCGTGTGATATTTGTGTTGCCCAACTTGTGAGTAAAACTTGCCCACCACTTGAGGATATGTGTGATGTGATTAATGAATATCGAGTGAAGAATTTGAAGATATTGGTCAAGGAAAAGGGAATGAACCCGTGAGCCTATGTTGTGGTAAAGATTCTAATGTTTGCTTGGCTCATAGGGTTAATCATGTGCTTGACATATCTTTGGAACTTGATAATGATTCCTTAGAGAGTGAAAGTTCCAAACCTGTCCGTGGTTTAGATCATTCACTCTTTAGGTAACAATGTCTTGTTTGAAGATAGTTTATTCACTCTTAATGAACATAATGGTGCAAGTGATGTGGATGGCATGGATTGTCTTGAAAGCTATAGCCTATATGCTAACTCATTATGGTGTGACAACATTCCTCCTCAAGATGGAAATCTCTTCTTGGAAGATGAGAGTACTCTTAAGGGTAGGGAATGTATAGTCTTGGAAAGGAATAGTCAATTGGGTGAATATCAAAGGGATCACAATTCAAGTCACCATATTTATCAAGCACGGGTGCGGTGTCATGCAAAGGAGTACA
>NW_025859012.1:0-1699 GCF_002878395.1 Capsicum annuum
CTAATAAAGGTGTAAGTCTATGGTAAACCATACAAATCGATGGCTGATATAGGTCATGATCTACGACAGTCTATTTAGTGTCACCACCAGTTCAAAAGAGAAAAATTACTTTTCCAACGGTAAAAAATGGCTACTTTTGTAAGCCATCAGTGTGAACACTTTGTTTTTACTTCATATATAAGGTGTACATCCCTCCTTATTTTATTTCATCAACTTTATTTTGTTATTAAAATTTCTACAATGTCGCAAGCATCTCAATCATCCAATTCTAAAAATACTCTAATTTGTCATTGTGGGAATGAGGCTGTCTTGAGGAAGTCACGCACGGATTCAAATCCAGGTCGCAAATTTTATAATTGTGCAATTGCAAAGGTGAGGTGTGCGTGTTTTTTAAAAAAGTTAAGTTAATGGTTATGTAATTATTATTTTTTCCTAGGATAATGGCGCATGCTCGTTTTTCAAATGACTTGATGAGCTATCACCTCTATCCAGTCCATCAACGTTTATTCTGGGACTCGAGATATCAAATTTTTAAGGCTTGGCAAAATTTAATCTACTACAAAGGCTCCAACAATGCGAAAAAAATAAAGATTTTCTCATGACTTTGTTCAAAGAAGCCGAAAAACAGAGGGATCACTTTAAAATATTGCTACATGACACCCAAATAGAGAGGGATCAACTAAAACAAAAATTGATTTTGGTCGAAGAAAGAGAGAATGTCCTAAAAATGATGTTATGTGTTATAATGCTAGTATTCGTTCTTTGAAAAAGTGTAATATGGATGTAGTGATATTGAATAAATAATAATAGTTCTACTTTTGTATAATGTCAAATACTATTTTTGATAGAACCATAGTCGATTAAACAACACGTCAACTTAAATTCAACCAGCAGGGTAATGATAGACTATGCATACGGTATATGGAATATTAAGTATGCATTCTATGATATCAAGCATACAATGTACCAACTATGACCACACCCTGCATATTCAAATTTCATACCATAAATCAGTTTGATACAAAACAGATTCAGCTTAGAATCATAACAAGTTTCATAAAATAAAAGAATAAGTGTCATATCCTACCACCAGATCCTTCAAACTTCATATTTGTGAAATAAAAAAAATTGTCATATCCTAACAACTCATCATTTAACAACAAATTAAACATCTTAGCATTTAAATGTCTCTTTTCCTAAGTTCCTCATCAACACAAGTGTTACTGTTGATTTCATCAACAATGTCCATGACCACATCCGTTTGGACAGCTTCAACTTCTTTTTTCTCAACAATTGTAGCTGCTTCTTCATTCTCACCTTCTTCTCCTTCTTTTTCAGCATGTGCATCAGCTGTTGCTACTTCAATTTCCTTTTCTTCCACACCTTCTTTTCTTACTTCACCTGCAGCAGTTGTTTCTTCCTCAGTTTCAGCAGCTGTTTCTTCCTCAGCTTCTTCTTTTCGTTCACCTGCTGCTTCTTGCTCAACTTCTTCTTTGTCAGCTTTGTCAGCTTCTTCTTCAACAGTTTTTTCTTTTTTCACGCCTCCTTGTTCATCTTCTGCCACTTCTTCATCTGCTGCTACTTTTCCACCTTCTTTTTGGCTCTTATCTTCTTCACCATCCTTCTTTTCTTCTTTTTTTCCTCTTCTTCCACAACAGCGGCCAACTCATCCATTTTGCTCTTTTTTTCTCCTTCTTCA
>NW_025859013.1:0-1111 GCF_002878395.1 Capsicum annuum
AGCAAGACCCACAATGCTCCTTATCTCGATTATTAAACTAGGCCATATCCAATTCTTAACTAGATCAATCTTTTGAGTATCTATCATTGCCCTTTTTTGGAACCACTGCCCAAAGAAGACAACTGAAGACAACCAAAATTTGCACTTTGAAACTTAGCAAACAGTCGCACATCCCTTAGGATCTCCAAGACCATACAAAGATAGCCTGTGTTTTTTCTTACTCTTGAAGTAGAGAAGAATATCATCAATAAATACAATAACATAAGAATCTAAGAACATCTTAAAGATCCCTTCATCAAACTCATAAAGGTTGTAGGAGCATTTTTCAAACCAAATGATATCAAAAGAAATTCATAATGACCATACCCAATTATAAAAGTTGTCTTTGGAACATCAATTGGTCTAATTTTCAACTGATGATAACCCGACTATAAATTAATTTTTGAGAAATCTGACATAACCTATAATTGGTTCAATAATTTATCTATGCTAGGAAAAGGGTATTTATTTCTAATGGAGACCTTATTAAGATATCTATAATCAATGCACATCCTTAAAAAACCATCCTTATTTTTATCAAAAAGGACCATAATACCCTAAGGTGAAACACTTGGATGAATAAAACCCTTGTTAGGAAGCTTTTGCAATTGAGTCTTGAGCTTCTTTAAATCTGTTGAAGCCATTCAATAGGGAAGAATAATATAAAGTATGTTCCCAACTCTAAGTCAATACAGAAATTGATATCTTGATCTAGAGGAATACCCGGTATGTCAGAAGGGAACACATCCGACAATTTAGTTAATACCCCGAGTCTGTACCCCGGACGCCACACAATGCTCATGACCTCAAAGGATCACAAGCTAACCCATGAATGGCACATGCTGTGAGCACTGAATAATAATACTGAAATAATGCGGAAAATAGGCTGAAATGCCATAAGGTTTATAATATGAAAATAAATGTTGAATACCGATAAACAAATACTAAAAATTAAACATATGTCTGAAATATTCTAGCCTGAAATCCTCTAACTGTTTGAACATGGAGTTTCTGGGAAAATTCCCTGATGTTGGGCGTATTTATACGTCTAAGCACCATAACTTACCCATGT
>NW_025859014.1:0-1268 GCF_002878395.1 Capsicum annuum
CACTCTTTCAAGCCACCAATCCTCAAAAAATAGCAACCTTCAAAGTTCAAAAACAACTCAAAAATAACTCAAAATTTAGATCTAGACTCTATAAGTGTTAGTGAAGAAGGGACTAACAATAGAAACAACCAAACACACAAAAAATACAACAAAACTAGGCTTCAAATCGTCCTAAACACAAAAAACATGGACAGATTACTATTTTTGAGTTTTTCAACGCCTCTTTTGTTTTTCAAGTGAGCTAGCCCAAGATTTGATCTTGTAGGAACAAGATAAAGCTATGCTCTGATACCAAATGATACAAATCAGTCCACCAAGATGCCAAAATAGTCCACAAAACATGAGAAGAACAAGCAACAAAAAGGAATATAAGATGATAAACACAAAAACACACAAATTTGCAAAATAATGAAAGGATAGATAGTGAGACCAAGATTATTACAAGATTAAGAACCAAGTATATTTCAAAATTAGCCCCTGATGAATGTAATAATCAAAACCACACTCCATAAATTCCCCTTTCACAGCGTTTAGCCTGCTTTCCCACCCAAAGGGTCACGAAAAATTAAACGGACCATACCGAGATGATCCCGACCTACCTGGCATACCCTGATCAATTTTTGGCCTACACCACGCCCGGACCATGGGCTCACCCCCGAAAATGTGGGCTATAGCACACCGATTTGGTCCAAAAATACCACGTTTGCATCGTTTCACCTGTTTGTCCACTCAAATGGCCAAAAAAAATTAAACTGACCACACTGGGATGATCCCCAACAACCCTGGCAAAACCCTGATCAATTTTTGGCCCTCATCATGCTCGAACCCTGGGCCCACCCCTAAAACTGTGAGATATAGCACACCGATTTGGTCCAAAAATACCTCGTTTGTGCCGTTTCGCATATTTATCCATCCAAATGGCCACAAAAAAATAAACGGACCATACTGGGATGATCTTCAACCTCCCAGGCATGACCCGGTCAATTTTCAACCCATAGTTCGCCCGGACCCCGGGCCCACCCCAAAACAGGGGGCTATAGCACTCTAATTTAGCTCGAAAATGCCCTATTTTTGCCCGTTTGTCCAACCAAATGGCCACTAAAATTTAAAAGGACCATATTGGGAGGATCCCTAACCTCCCTTGAATGCCCCGGTTAATATTTGGCTCACCGAAAGCCCAGACCCTGGGTCCACCCCAAAAACCATGGGCTATAGCACATCGATATGGATCGAAAATGCCCTGTTCGTGCTATTTTGCCCGTTTGTCC
>NW_025859015.1:0-2479 GCF_002878395.1 Capsicum annuum
TTGTTTTATGTGTTTTGTGTGGTTTATATATTCGTAGTGTCAAAATTAGCCGATATGCTCCACCAAGCGATCGTGGTCAAACCACGGGACCGAGGGGTGCCTAACACCTTCCCCTCGGTCAACAGAATTCCTTAGTCGGAATCTCTGTTTGCAAACCAGTTTTAAAGAGTCAAATCATTTTGAAAAGGATCTTTCAAAAGTGACTTGGCACACCAGATTATGTCAAGTGGCGGCTCTGAATAAAAAATGTAAATAGTCCTTTTTGAAACAAATTTTTGTCTTTCGTCACTTTGATAATAAAACCCTTTTGAACTTTAAAATTGAAATCTTTTGGTTAAAAAAGGGGTGTGACACTTTGCTACCTAATTATCCCTCTCTTCCAACTTTCATATTAATTACATGATATCCTGGATATGATACATTATTTAACCTCCCATACATAAAATTATGATACATTACTAACCAATTAGTTGGAGATAAAAAAAAAGGGGAAAACATTAAAAGTACCTATAATTGAGGAATTAACACACTCAATTTAAGATATTTTTCATTTAATTACATAAAATCCTCAACAACTTCATTATTTGTGTAGACACGTAATGTTGTCCCGTCAAAAATTATTTTTATTATCTTATCCCATTTTACCATGCACCCCAACCCGTGTGGTAATCCCTCCATAAAATGACAAAAATAACAATCCCCTAGCTAATTTTATCTTATCCTAACAGCCTTCCCAATCAAAATAAACCACATCACACATTACCCCTACCCCTACCCCCACCTCACTACCCCACTTACCCTACCCCACAACCATATAATTCCATAGGTATATATACATTGTCAGCAACAATAAAGAGGGAGGGCAAGAGAGAATCCATTTTTTGGTTTTTCAGGGAACAAGAACAATATACACTATTCACGCTTCTTCTCCATTTTTCTATAACCTACACACGATACACATACAGGGGATTTTTCTTTCCTTTTTAAGCTTCTTCATCATCATCTTCATAGATGAAGAAGGGGGAGATGAAGAAGGGGGAGCAGCAATTGACACTCACTCCCTCTTAATTTCTCAACCAAAACCGTACACCCCACACATATACTCACAGATCATTGTCCACACTCTCCTCACCAGAATCATGCAACATATACATATTTATAGGCTAAATCACACATACACAGAAGAAGGGAGTAAAAGATAAAGAGAGAGAGTCACAAAGAGGGAGAGAGAAAGAGGATTGAGAGAGAGAACGGAGGATTTAAGATTTCCAATAAACCCATTGCCAAAACTGTCATTCTGGTCAGATTTTCGGGTGTCACAGGTTTGAATCATCACAGCTTTGAAATACCCAAAGGTTCTTCGCTGTTTCTGAGTGAGTGTTCTTCGACGGGGTTACCGAAAAAATGGCCAAATACCATAGATTGGCCAGAATCTTTTGTCATTATTCAAGTTCCCATCACTGATAGAACCAATATCGATTGTTCATTCCTATATCGGTTCGATTTTGTGACAATTTTGCATACGGTTTTGGTTTATTCGAAGGGGATTTTGGTTCTGGTCCATAGTTTTCCATCTTGGTTCGAAATTAGGATACTGTCACAACTCCGTTGATTTATTTTGGTTAGTTTCGGGTGTTAGTTCTGCGAGACCGAGTTGGATTATTTTTGCTGTTGAGGTTTCTATTCGAGGTTTCGAGTGCAGATTTTTTTAACACATATCACAAAGTTGTTTCTTCAAAGTTCCATTTCTAAAAGTCCTTGCCTTTTTGATTTTGTTGTTATGGTATTTAGTAGGTGGATGTTGTGATAGTGCATTGTTTGTTGATTAGACATTTTGGTGATTAGTGTTGTCTTATCTGAATAAGTAGCTGTTAGTATGAAATTGATGATGATATGGATGGATAATTATGCTCGTGTTTAAAAACTGTCATGTATGAATGTGGGGGAATCAAAATTGCAAACTAATGAAGTAATGTGAATTGTTTGTTTGGACTTGAAATGGATATTGATATCGTTGAATTTGGATTAATTTTGGCTTATAATGTTGAACACAATAGTAGTATGCTTAGGTCAAAATGGATAGGCAATGTAGGTTCGGGTAGGCAGAAATCTAGGATGTGATGTGTTTGATCGAATGTTTAAATGTGTGTTTTGAATATTTTTTTTAGTTAGTCAGCTTATTTAATTCAAATGTATTATTTGGCCGGGGATTGCCCTGAGGGATTTGTGTTTATTCACCGGGGAATGCCCCAACGTATTATATTGGTGGAAGAAGTTCGTGAGGAAGACCCGGGGCGTCGGGTAAAGCATAGGAGTAGTTTAAGATTAGTTTAGAATAGAATAGGTTTACATTTTTGCATTTTTCATTTTTCATTTTTTGGGACTGTATAATTGGACTGGACATTATATTTAGCTTATTTTGTTTTGTTTGCTTGAGTGATTGTTTTTGCGTGCTTTGTGTAGTTTATGCATTTGTAAT
>NW_025859016.1:0-3148 GCF_002878395.1 Capsicum annuum
TTATTAAGATAATTTTATGTGTGCCTCTTATCGTCTCGCAACTTGGCGTTTACAAAATTAGTGACACAAATAATACAGTTAGGGACGTTATTTTTAGATTATATCATTAAGGCTATTCACCTCGATAATGCTGGAGAATTTAAATCTCAAGTTTTTTGATGATTACTATATATCAATTAGGAAAAGAGTTGAACATACGGTCGCTCATGTTTATACTTAAAATGGACTTGCTGGGTCATTTATTAAGCACCTACAACTGATAGCAAGACCACTATTTATGAAAATGAAATTGTCACTACTGGTTGAGGTCATGTTGTCTTGCATGCAGCATAACTTATTCGTCTCAGACTCATTATAATATATACTCTCATCACAATTAGTCTTTGGCAATGAACCAAATGTTGCTCCTCTATGAATATTTGAATGTGTTGTATATGTGCCAGTAGCACCACCAAAGAGCACTCAGATCAGCCCCAGAAAAGGTTAGAAATATATGTTGAATTTGAGTCACTCTCTAAATTCGCTACCTTGAATTATTAACAGAAAATTTATTTACTGTTCGATTTGCAAATTGTTGATTTGATATGATACGGGAATGATCATGACCTTAGATATTTTTTGAGCAACTAGAAGACCAACTAAAGAATGCACACGCTCAAGTGTGGATAAGGCCCAAATCAGTTTTTGAATGCACTCCATAGGGCGGCCTTGAGGCCTTTTTGATGGAAGGACCCTTTTGTCATTTATCTATTAGTTTGCATTGTAATATAAATATAGCATGGTAGGGTTTATTGTCTTATTTTATGCTTGATATTCAAGAACACTAATCTTGTGAGAGAGAGCTCTCAAAACTGAAATTAGGGTATAGCATAAGGGTAGATTCTATTGTGTATTGCAAACCTTGAGACTTTGGTGCTTTGAGAGGTGGATGCCCCTCTTGTGTCATTGTAAGAGTTAGGTGTTTGTTGTATGAAGTGTTAAAGGTCCAAGAGTGGAATATTCTCTTGGATTATTAAGACTACACCAACACTTGTCTAACTATCTATCTTTGTTTCTTGTCCTAATCTTGTAGTTTGTGTTGTTGTTGTTCAAGTCATTTGGTTATTGTTGTTGTAACATTTTTGTTCTTCATTTTTATTGTCATAATATAGTTTGGTTTGCTGCTGGAAAATAGGTGTTAAACACCTCATTACATGGTTTTCTTATTGTGTTCTTGAATCCGAGAGAGGTCACCAAAAGAGGTCCATAGTTCCTTGAACTAGTAGACTGTTTTGGTGTTTGTTTTCTTGTGTTCTTGGGCTGTTTTGTATCATGATGAAACAAATTTTCTACAATTAGAGGGAGAGAAACATAAACTCAAAAGAGAAATTGCGTGAAAATTTTATCATTATCTCATTTTAACCCACATACCCTCATTGTGTACATGAGGTCCAAAAAATCATTCACTTACGTAAACTAGCAAATCAAATGCCAGACGTATTTACTGATTTTAAAAGGATAACTAAGTCGCATATTCCTACAGTAACTATTTTGTTTTTAATAACCAATTATAAAAAGATCCCTTCTTTTTTGAGTCAAGTATTTGAACTAGATGTTTTACCTATCTTCTATAACGTAGAACTATTTAATGTACAATATCTTAAAAATGTATAGGTCAGAGAGAAATGTAAAACTTCAAGAGGAAAGTATAAGTGTGATAATCTAGAGGAAAAGTGAAATACAATTGAGTAAAAATTACAATATTAAATAACTCTTCATTACCATGTTTAATTATTCAATGGTTGAAGACTCTACTTGAGAATTGCTAGGTTTTTTAAATATATTTTGTAAAAATTTGACTTGTCGATAAGAGTATTTCAATAAAAAATTTATCAAAAATATTATCGACGAGCTAAATCTGACTTTAGAAAATGAAATACAATCAAGTCACTGAGTAAGTTTGTTTTGTGTGCTTAAAACCTTTTCATGTTGTACAAAATAAGGATATAAGAGTCTCGTCAATCAAGATTTGTTAAGATTAATTAAAAATAACAATTATAATTCTCTATAAATGACGTGGTGCTTATACAGATATAGTAGAACTGTAATTGTCAAGGTCATGTTAAAAATTCATTATCTCCAGGATACTTTTAAAGTATCCAATTGAGGATTATGAAAGAAATAATTAGACGAAATCAACATTTTATTTGACCGTGTATATTAGAGTTGTCGATACAGGTCGGTTCAACCCTTTCGGGCTATTGTACACGGACTTTGGATTTTGACGGGTCAAGTCAGGCTGACTCATCAAGATGAAAGGCTAGAAAATAACGAGTTCATTACTTTGTGGTCTGCGGGCCTCCACAGGCCACCCCATTGTTTTAAAATATATTATTGTATAATTTTAATTTATATTTTAAAATATTAATTACATAAATATTTATAATATAATATTATACGAAGCTACTTCTTGTTAACAAAATTTAAATTTACAAAAAAATCCTAATAATCTATGAAATTAAATAACTTTTGACATGATACCAAATTCAAATCAAATAGAGATGTTGATATAAACCAAACAGTTAATGAGTAATAATATAACTAGCTAAATAACTATATTAACCTAATTTTGTTTCAATGGATCATAGTAAAACACTAAAAAATATCATTCAGTAAAAGTGAAAATGAACTCCTAAAAAAAACTCTCATTGTACTTATGGCGTGTTCAACACTGCCACACCATCTTCATCAAACATACCCGATTCTTCAAAAAATTTAGTATTTTATATTTTAATTATTTGTATATTTTGTAAATATAATTAATATTTAAATATCTATGATGATCTAAATAGACTTTGAGTTTGAACTCCTTTTGTTATTATTAGTACTGTATTCTATTTTTTTTTTAATTATTATTTGTTTAAGAATTAAAATTAGAAGATAAATTGACAGCAATGGTAAGAATAGAAAAAGAAAATGAAGAAATAGATAGGAAAAAGGAAATAGAAAAAATAAAACAACAAACTACGGAAGAAATACGAAAAATAGAAGAAACTAAAAATAGTAGGATTGCTGAATTAGAAAAAGAATTACAAATGTTAAAAGAGCTGTATGAACAAAGGCAAAAAGAAAAAGAAGAAAAAGATAGAGAACAGAAATTACTAAACGA
>NW_025859017.1:0-2338 GCF_002878395.1 Capsicum annuum
ATTTTGCTAAAATAGCAGCCTAAAAGGAGTATTGAACGATCAAAATTGGGTGTCAACATGGTGTCGCAGCGGCGCTGGTTCTCCGACCGGCGTCTGTTTTAGTTAGAGAAAATAAAAGGGAGAGAAGAGAGAAAAGGATGAGGTTATCGGTTGTTTTGAGAAGATAGTGGGGATTAGGGCTTGTTGTTGGTTTAGAAGGAAAGAAGGAAAATTTTAGATCCCAGCCGTTGGATGTTTTTGATCGATGGCAGAGATTAAACTGATCTACAAATGTACTAGAATTTAAATTTCAATTTAAGATAAAAAATTTGACTAAAATTATCATTAACTTGATACAAAATGGCTAGAAAAAAAATTAAGAAATTGAATTGAATTAGGGATGCTAATTTAATAAATGCTAAAATGACGAGAAAAATAGTAAGACACCGATATTAAAATAAACTAAGCATGTAAGAATTAATGTTACGTAAAATTACTATATAAAATAGCAGCCTGAGGGGGGTACTCGTGAGGTCAAAATTAGGTGTCAACACGATTAAACTGATTTAGTCCCACAAATTAGGTCTGTGAAGGGTACAGTGTACGCAGACCTTCTCGAAAACCTATTCAAGCTTGAAGATTCTTGTAAAATAAAATACATCATGTAGGATTTTTGATCTTGTTAATTAGTTGCTACTATTTTTATTTTATGCATATTTTCTTATTGGTTAAATCGAAAATCGAACCGTTAAGGACTAAAAATCGATAAATCAAAAACCGATAAAAAATACCTTATTGATATGATTATTGGTTTAACATATTTAAAAATTGATAACTGATAAACCAAACCAATAATATATAAAATCAAACCAAACCGATCGATGCACACCCCTAATTTGAAGAAATAAAATAGTAAAAATTGATTTTAATATTGACCGTTGATCAAATATGATGAACGGTTGAGATTAAAATTGAGGAGATGAGTCAATTGGGGTTAGAAATTGAGTTAAAAAAATATTGAATTGGAGATTTCGATTACGTTAATACAACATATTAATATGATAAATTGTCGGTTAATTAGCTTCATTATTATAACTTCAATAGTGTATTATTACCTCAATCATATGATGTTAACATATTATTCAAAATATTTGGATATATAGATTCAGTTAGCTAGCTTTTAACTACTATGTACATCACTACACGAGAGATACATATTTATACATACATACATATACATACATACATGCATACATACATACATACATACACACACATCTATATATCTATATATCTATATATATATATTTGATTGACTATCAACTTTGTAATATGTACTATATACATCACATACACAAGTATATTAACTCGTAATACAACGTATTTTATTTATACTCCGATGAATTATCGTTTAAATTTGTTTACATTATTATATCATAACTTCAACAATATATTATTACCTTGATCAATCGATCGTATGATATCAATGTATTCAATATATATAGTTGATTGACTATAAACTTCAAAATATGTATTGTATACATCACATACACATGTATATTACCTTGTAATACAACGTATTTCATATATACTCTGATGAATTATCGTTTAATTTAGCTTATATTATTATATTATAACTTCAACAGTATATTATTATCTTGATCAATCGATCGTATGATATCAATGTATTCAATATATATAGTTGATTGACTATAAACTTCAAAATATGTACTGTATACATCACATACACATGTATATTACCTTGTAATACAACGTATTTCATATATACTCTGATGAATTATCGTTTAATTTAGCTTATATTATTATATTATAACTTCAACAGTATATTATTATCTTGATCAATCGATCGATGATATCAATGTATTCACTATATAACTGATTACATTTAAATTTTTTAAATACAAAAATTATTTATTTAATAGTAAACTACAAATATCAAATATCGATGCATAGTGTCTCTTTCATAAAGTTAATTTTTATTTATTTTTCACAAAAGCGACATTGTCCGTCGCTTTTTGTAAAAAATATGAAAAAAATAAAAAAATAATTAAAAATTACAACGGATAGCGTTGCTTTTTTAAAATTAATATTTTAAAATAAAAAAATTATAGCGACGTTGTCCTTTGATTTTAATAAAAATAAATAAAAATAAAAATTAAATTTTAAAACCGACGGACAACGTCTCTTTTTATCATAAAGTTAATTTTTATTTATTTTTAACAAAAGTGACACTGTCCATCGCTTTTTGTAAAATAAAGAAAAAAATAATTACAAATTACGTCGGATAGCGTCGCTTTCTATAATTAATATTTTAAAAATAAAAAATTATAGTGACTTT
>NW_025859018.1:0-1007 GCF_002878395.1 Capsicum annuum
TGTGGAAAGAATCATACTACTAAGTGTCTTACTTGTAGTAAATGCAAGATTACAAAGAAGCCCTTTAAGACAGTTGAAAGGACTTCCACACTTTTGCAATTAATCCACACTGATATTTGTGAGATGAATTATTTGTCACATCATGGAAAGAGGTATTTTATCACTTTTATTGATGACTACTCAAGATATACTTATGTCTTTCCATTGAAAATAAAAGATGAAACATTTGAGACTTTCAAAACATATAAAGCAGAAGTTGAAAATAAATTGAGTGTGAAAATTAAGTCAATTAGGTCTGATAAAGGTGGAGAGTACTTAAAGTCAGATTTTATTGATTTTTGTGAGAGAGAAGGCATTGAAAAATAATTGACCATGTCCTATACGCCACAACAAAATGGTGTAGCAGAAAGAAAAAATAGGACTTTTATAGAAATGGTTAATTCTATTCTTTATGGATCTGGTATATCTGAAAATTTGTGGACTGAAGCCTTGCTTTCAGTATGTCATATTTTGAATAGAATTACTTCCAGGAATCATGATGCATCTCCATATGAACTTTGGAATAATCTAAAACCAAATATAAATTATTTTAAAGTATGGGGTTGCTTGGCTCATGTTCGATTATCAAATCAACATTTAACCAAGATTAGCTATAGAGGGGTAGATTGTGTGTTTATTGGTTATTCACAAACCAGTAAGGCTTATAGATTTTAAAATCTTGAGACCCGAAGTCTTCACACAATTATTGAATCTTTACATGCTAACTTTTTTAGGATATATATCCCAAGAAAAAAGATTCTTTTGAACAAGATTCAAGTTCTTCTATTTCTCCTCTTAAAAGAAAAATAGTTGAGCCATTGGAAGAAAGTCAACCAAGACGTAGTTCAAGATTAGCCAAATCAAAAGACTTTGGACTTGATTTTCAAGCTTATTTGGTTGAAAAGGATCCTGAAAGTTATACTGAAGCTATTTCTTCACATGATGCTCCATTTTGGCGTGAAGCCATT
>NW_025859019.1:0-1215 GCF_002878395.1 Capsicum annuum
GTAAATTTAACTTTAAAGTATGATATAAGGGTAAATTTATCTCATAATATAATGAAAGATATATTTAATTAAGGGAAAAAATCATTTCCCCCCCCTCGACTTTACTTTAAAAATCAAATTTCCCCCTCAACTTTAAACAATAAGCATTCTCCCCCCTTTTTTCCTACTTGTCTTTTTTAAATACCTATTTTACCCTTACATTATTAATCTTTATTTTCTTTATCTCTTTAAAATTATTATATTTTTTATTTTAATATATATAGTAAATTTTTGTAAATAAAAAGAAAATTATTTTCTAGACAAAAAAAAGTGAGAAACATATATTAAATATATAAGTTAGTGATGTTCTAAATGTAATAATGACCATGATATGGAAATTTATTTATTAGTAATAATTAAAGATGTAATATCTATTTATACTAGTGAAAATAACAAATAAAAATAATTTTATAAACATATTCCAATGCATGTAATATTAATAACATATAACAAAAATGGAGATATATTTTATACTAAATTAATTCAAAAGTTTACTTATGTTATTAATATTTACTCCCCGTTCACTTTTACTATTTTGCATTTTTAGGTCAACCTGCATGAACTTTGACTAACATTTTAAGATGTATAATTTAATATTTAAATTTAAAATTTAGATGATCAGAAAATATATGAAAAACGCTATAAGTTGCAATCCTTCTTCATATTAATAAAATGAAAAAATATATTTTAAAATATATGGTCAAAATTTATGTGGGTTGACCTGGAAAAAGGAAAAGTGACAAGTAAAAAAGAACCTAGGGAGTATATCAAAACTCATGTGCATATATATATATATATATATATATATATATATATATATATATTGCTCTGACTGTCAAGTATCAGAATATTTTTTTACTTCTTTTATGGGAGATGAAAAATACTTGTGTTATCTCAATAAAATAACAATCATAAAAAATAACATTAGCTCTTGTGACAAGTTCATTAAAAAGATTAAACTAAAAAATTTAAATAAAAATATATAAATTCTTGACTAAAATAAATAATGTATATTATAAGAAGATATTGCTAATGCCAAGATTAAAATAGACATTGTCAAGGTAGAAAGGGGAGAATGCTTATTATTCAAAGTCGAGGGGGAGTTTGATTTTTAAAGTAAACTTGAGGGGGGAAATGATTTTCACCCATTTAATTAACTAGTTTAATCGCACGTGT
>NW_025859020.1:0-2329 GCF_002878395.1 Capsicum annuum
CTATGTATCACAAAATTTCAAGATGATCTTGTCAATAAATAATTTTTACTACGTGTTGATTGTAAATCAGTCAAAGAAATTTTACAGAAGGATGTAAAAAATCTAGTTTCAAAACAAATATTTGCTAGATGGCAAGCTCTCCTATCTAGCTTTGATTTTCAAATAGAATTTGTTAAAGGAGAAAATAATTCCCTTCCCGATTTCCTAACAAGAGAATTTTTACAAGGCCACAATGAGACCCACAACACTGGGAAAAATCTCAGTCAACAACAACCAACCAGATCAAACAAAAATGGCTAGACCATTTGATTTGCCACTAGCATCATCAAACCCCTTGAGGCCATCAGTCCCCCAGAGGCCTGAACTGAAATCAGAGCTACATTCACCGTTCCACAACAAGTATGCAGCTTTGGCAGAATTTCCCAAGATCCCTCCACCAATGCCAACCAGATTGGTAGATCTTAAAACCAACAAACCCTTTGATAAAGGATCATCTTCGAGCTCATCGGTACAGTCAAAGCAAAGCTATGCCATGAAGTCTCCAGAAACCTTTGCACAGGCCGTAAATCCCGCAATAGCCAAGGCAACACCTACTCCTCCTATCAAGGAAGAATTCAAATTCATTACCACTCAGGTAATGCCCATTATTGCTTTGGACAAGGAATATGAGGGCTATCCTCTGGAACAGCTTATTAAACCAGTCTATAATGACAAAAATTTTGTGGATACAGAGAGTCCACTTAAAACCAGAAGATATTACGAAGCCATCTTGGTAGATACAGATTCTATCGAGGTTGAGCATACCATGAATGAAAGGAATCCCGAATATATCGATTATTCTAGGTTCACTATTAAGAGGGTATTAACCCCGTTTAACTGGTTTGCAGATCACCTGCATACCCCTATTGCCTTATCTATGCCTCAAACTTACAATTGGTACGACTACAAGTCTGCTTGGTTCAATTTTCTCTATGTTCAACCAGGACACACCTGGTTTGTTAAATACTGTCCTGCTATGGTAGAAGCTATTATACCAAGGTGGTTTTACGAATGGTGGATATACTTCGGAGGGATTAAAGAAATCCTTCCTCAACAATTCCTTAACCGCTTTACAGAGTTTTGTTCAAAAGAAGGATGTGTAACCCTTCCAGAGCACATCCAAATGTGCAAGTTCTTCATTAAGAAGCGAGTTTCTGATATCATCTCCTGGAATTTCGCCAAAGGAGAACAAGACAGAATTAAATATTTATCTAAAGAGATAAAAGTTAAAGGCTGGACCCCCAAGCCAACAGCTCCAAAAACTCCTGATAAAGGAAAAACAACAACATCTTCAACCACTGTCTCACAGAGTAAGAAGGCACTCAAAGAAAAAATAAAAAAGGCTTTGCAAGATATGGAAAGCCAAGAAACCAACGAAGAAGAAGTACTACAGCTTCTGGAAGAAGCTTCCTCCACAGGAAGCAGCGACAACAATGGGGATATGCTAAACCCCAAAGGGATAGCTAGGGCCTATATGGACCCCTATTAAGAATAAAAGAAACGACCCCTTCAAAAGATAGAGGTTCAAAGAACCGGAATTATTTTTTGAAGAGGCATTCTACTATTCTTAGTGGGAATCCGTAGGACCAGATGCTTTTCTAAAGGGCAATCAATCAGTTTTACAAAAAGCCAAAGGAATCTACTTTTCAAAAGAAAAAACATTCCACTCAGAACCACTTTCATCTGCTTTTCAAAAAGAAAAAGCATTTCATTCATTCAAGACAGCTTTCAAGAAAAGCTAAGGGAATCTACTTTTCAAAAGAAAAGACTAAATCATAACCCTGGCTCATAGCCCTACAGGTGTACACTCCAGATGTATAATTTTATTTCTCTTGTCTATATAAGACGAATTGTATCGTAAGAGAAGGCATCAGATATTTTCTCAAACTACAAATTCTCTCCTGCCCAATCTCTTGTAATCTCTCTTGTAATATTTTGAAGTTTGAATAAATTTGTAAGTTGTTTAATCTCTTTACTTATTGATTTATTTTTCCAAAAGTTGTTCTCAGATCCGTTTTCTGCTTTTTCTTTTTGAAAAGCAGATGAAAGTGGTCCTGAGTGGAATGCTTTTTCTTTTGAAAAGTAGATTCCTTCGGCTTTTTATAAAGCTGATTGATTGCCCTTTAGAAAAGCATCTGGTCTTACGGATTCCCACTAAGAATAGTAGAATGCCTCTTCAAAAAATAATTCCAGTTCTTTGAACCTCTATCTTTTGAAGGGGTCGTTTCTTTTATTCTTAATAGGGGTCCATATAGGCCCTAGCTATCCCTTTGGGGTTTAGCATATCCCC
>NW_025859020.1:2429-5116 GCF_002878395.1 Capsicum annuum
GTGGAGGAAGCTTCTTCCAGAAGCTGTAGTACTTCTTCTTCGTTGGTTTCTTGGCTTTCCATATCTTGCAAAGCCTTTTTTAATTTTTCTTTGAGTGCCTTTTTACTCTGTGAGACATTGGTTGAAGATGCTGTTGTTTTTCCTTTATCAGGAGTTTTTGGAGCTGTTGGCTTGGGGGTCCAGCCTTTAACTTTTATCTCTTTAGATAAATATTTAATTCTGTCTTGTTCTCCTTTGGCGAAATTCCAGGAGATGATATAAGAAACTCGCTTCTTAATGAAGAACTTGCACATTTGGATGTGCTTTGGAAGGGTTACACATCCTTCTTTTGAACAAAACTCTGTAAAGCGATTAAGGAATTGTTAAGGAAGGATTTCTTTAATCCCTCTGAAGTATACTCACCATTCGTAAAACCACCTTGGTATAATAGCTTCTACCATAGCAGGATAGTATTTAATAAACCAGGTGTGTCCTGGTCGAACATAGAGAAAATTGAACCAAACAGACTTGTAGTCGTACCAATTGTAAGTTTGAGGCCTATGAGGCATGGATAAGGCAATAGGGGTATGCAGGTGATCAGCAAACCAATTAAATGGGGTTAATACCCTCTTAATAGTGAACCTAGAATAATCGATATATTCGGGATTCCTTTCGTTCATGGTATGCTCAACCTCGATAGAATCTGTATTTACCAAGATGGCTTCGTAATATCTTCTGGTTTTAAGTGGACTCTCTGTATCTACAAAATTTTTGTCGTTGTAGACTGGTTTAATAAGCTGTTCTAGAGGATAGCCCTCATATTCCTTGTCAAAAGCAATAATGGGCATTACTTGAGTGGTAATGAATTTGAATTCTTCCTTGATAGGAGGAGTAGGTGTTGCCTTGGCTATTGTGGGATTTACGGCCTGTGCAAAGGTTTCTGGAGACTTCATGGCATAGCTTTGCTTTGACTGTACCGATGAGCTCGAAGATGATCCTTTATCAAAGGGTTTGTTGGTTTTAAGATCTACCAATCTGGTTGGCATTGATGGAGGGAGCTTGGGAAATTCTGCCAAAGCTGCATACTTGTTGTGGAACGGTGAATGTAGCTCTGATTTCAGTTCAGGCCTCTGGGGGACTGATGGCCTCAAGGGGTTTGATGATGCTGGTGGCAAATCAAATGGTCTAGCCATTTTGGTTTGATCTGGTTGGTTGTTGTTGACTGAGATTTTTCCCAGTGTTATGGGTCTCATTGTGGCCTTGTAAAAATTCTCTTGTTAGGAAATCGGGAAGGGAATTATTTTCTCCTTTAACAAATTCTATTTGAAAATCAAAGCTAGATAGGAGAGCTTGCCATCTAGCAAATATTTGTTTTGAAACTAGATTTTTTACATCGTTCTGTAAAATTTCTTTGGCTGATTTACAATCAACACGTAGTAAAAATTATTTATTGACAAGATCATCTTGAAATTTTGTGATACATAGCACTATAGATAAAATTTCTTTTTTAACAGTGCTGTAATTCTTTTGTGCCGGGTTCCATATGCCGGATGTGAATCTGACTAGTTGTTCAGGTGAACTATCATCAACCTTTTGTTTTAAGATACCTCCATACCCTATATCTGAAGCATCAGTTTCAACTATCATACTATCATGAAGGCTTCGGGGTTAGGAATTCCTAAGCAAGGAAGGTTCTGGACTAATTCTTTAATCTTAATGACAGCATTGGTTTGATCAGAACTCCAAGGGACTGGGGTTTTCTTGAGTCTTTTATAAAGAGGTTCACAGACCTGCCTAATATTAGGAATGAAATCCGCAACATAATTAAGACTTCCTAGAAACCTTTGGAGCTGAGTCTTATCGATAATTTCATTAGGGAATTTGGAGGAGAACTCAATGGCTCTACAAATAGGTTTATAGCTACCTTGATAAAGATCATGTCCTAAGAATCTTATAGATGTCTGGAAGAGCTTCATTTTCTTGGCACTTACGACCAAACCATTAAATTTAACAATTTTGAAGAAAGTGTTTAAATGTTTAAAATGGGAATCAATGTTTTCCGAAAAAATAAGCACATCATCAATATAAACAATTGACATATAGGTATAAGGATTGAAGATATTGTTCATGATGTTTTGAAACTCTGAAGGAGCGTTTTTAAGACCAAAAGGCAAGACGTTCCACTCATAATGTTCAAATGGGACGTTAAAAGCCGTCTTGTATTTATCTTTCTCAGCAATTTGCATTTACCAGAACCCGGACTTCATATCAAATTTACTGTAAAGATTAGCTTTGAAAGTTTTTTTTAATAAATCCCTTTTATTAGGAATGGGATGTCTGATCCATTTTAATACAGCGTTCAAAGGCTTGTAGTTTGTTACAAGCCTAGGGGTTCCTCGCTCCTTTTCTGCACTGTTATTGACATAAAAGGCAGAGCAACTCCATGGAGAATTAGAAGTTCTAATAATACCATTCTTTAGAAGATGGTCAATTTCTTTTTTGCAGATTTTCATCATTTCTTGGTTCATTTGAATGGGTCTGGCCTTAGTAGGAATAGTTTGTTCGTCAAACCCGGAAATGTAAGGAAGTTCTACCAAGTGTTTTTTTCGTTCCCAAAAGGCATTAGGAAATTCAGAACAAATTTCATCCACAAAATTTTTGTGGAGATTAGATATTTTAGTAATCATCTCCGGGGTTTTTAAAGACTG
>NW_025859021.1:0-3182 GCF_002878395.1 Capsicum annuum
TTTATTTGCCCAAACCAGTGGCACCAGTATGTATATACTGTGACAGCCAAGCGGTAATAAGTAGGGCAGGGAGCATGATGTATAATGGTAAATCTCGTCACATAAGATGGAAACATAATACCGTTATAGAACTTCTCTCTAGTGAAATTATCACTGTTAACTATTTGAAGTCAAAGGATAATGTGTTGGATCCACTTACAAAAGGCCTATCTAGAGAAGGAGTTGAGAGAACATCCAAGGGAATGGGTTTAAGGTCTAGGACAAGTCAGCATGGCGGTAACTCTACCTAGCAAACTGGAGATCCTAAGAGCTAGGTTCAACAAGATCAAACAAAGTTGTGTCTGACAAGTTCAACTTTGTCAAATACCTAACCCATTCTCATGATGTAGACAATATTTAGTAAATAAAGATAAGACTTATGGTGTGAAGTCTTTTAATGATTATCTAAATTTGATAGATTTAACCAAATTATTTAATCTATAGGATTGAACATTTAGAAATCCCCTATGTGAGGGCAAAGTGGAATCCGTTTCAAGGAGAATATTAATAAAGGTCTATTCTCTAAGCTCTCATAAAATCGGAACGTGTTCATGGCTGAAAAGAATAAAATCGTGAGAACCATAAATGGTAAATGGCTAGTTATGTGACATGTGTTATCTAGGTGTACATTAAAGATCGACAGTTCAAAGATATCAAATCTACCGATTGACCGAATGCATCCGATGCATGTTCACTTCGAAAAGTTCAAAGGGAAACCCACTTGTCTAGATGCAATCAGTCTTTGCTTGATGATCACATACTTGTCCATAAAATTTTATGAAAAAATAGTCATTCCTCATTCATGTGGGATATTTTCGGGTTCAATATGTATGAAAAGTGTGAATGGAAAATGAAGGAAAAATAGTGGAGAGAAAAAGAGAACCTAAAATGGAAAATGTACTTTTTTAAGGGAAAGTTCACTAATTCTCCTACATTGGTGGGAGAAGGAAACTACATAGATAGTGAGGCAAGAACAAGGTGGTGCCTCGCGCCGTCAGCTTCAGATTTGGATTTGTCAAATGATTGATCGAAGAGATCTATCTTCTTGGACAAAGTTTATTTGACAAAAATTTAATCCGAAAATACCAAAGGGGAAAATGCAATAAATTGTTTCTATGTTTCGATCCTCCATTTATATGCATTCATGCAGTAGCGAAAACACTATTTCAAAATGCAGTGCAGAAGTGAATTGATGTTTTGGAAGGGATGCAACCCGTCAACGAAATAACACACTGATTCATGAAATGGTATACCTGTTCGGAAAAAATGCATTCTTTGGACAAATAGACATGATTTTCCAGAAAGGTCACAGCTTTTAAGTGAACCATTGTCATCTTTTAAAAGAGGCACCTGATGGCTATAAACCTGCTTTCATTCACAGATTTAGGGACGATTTTTTTTCTAAACATACAAACTCTTCTTGTCTTCAAAAATATTTTGTATGATCAATCAAATCATTGAGTGAGTTTGACGAGATTCTAATTGTTTGAGGTACCGCTACAGTTGGTTTGTTTGGCTATTTTATCCTGAGAGGAAGATTCCATTACCTCGTGTACAGTAAGGGGAGTTATTCCTTAAGGAACTTCTTGGATAGATTATTTACAATCTTGTGTTGAAGGTGTTAAAGAACTTCATAAGTGTTCTAGTCTTAGACTTGAACTTGTGTTGAAGTTGTTGTTGCATGTATATATAAATTCTTGTACCCGAAAATGTTGAAACCAACAGTCCTTTGGCACTGAACCACTATATTAAAGAGCTTTAGACTTGGAAAGATATTTTGATTTCACAATTGCCACCGAATAGGCGTATCTTGGCGTAGCTTTTTAGAATATGGCAAACCAAAATTGCTAAGTGATACAAGAATAATGGTCGCCTTAGCTTTTGACGACATCATTCAAAGTCACTATGTGAAGAATCAAGCTTTGTTCTCTTAAAGGGCATGGGATCATACTTGGAGGGGACGTTTTGAGCCTACCATTGATCAAACCCAAGTGTGGAAGATTGCTTGGAGCCTTGAAGACTTAAGGAGTCTCGGGTTTGGACCATCTTTGTTGTTTCACAGTTTTGGTTTCCTTTACTAAGGGCATTTTGGTCACTTATCTTTAAGGGCATTTTTGACAATTCATATTGTCTTCCAACACACCAAGGCCACCCTTGATCATTAAGGGTAATGTGGTCTTTTTGTCTACTTTTGTAATATACTATAAGTAGTACATTTTAGGTCTTTTCTCTTTAGTTTCTGAAAGATGAAATATTGAAACACTTAAAATCCTCTCTCTTGAGAGTAAACCAACTTAGTGTAGTTTTAGTATAGGGTTTGGAAAAGCTAACATTGTTCTTTGCTTGAAAATGGTGGATTTTGAGGTGGGTTGATTCCCTTGGCGGTCTCCGTAAGAGTGTGGTTTTGATTATTACATTCATTAGGGATTTTTGAGTTTAATACACTCTTTAGTTCTTAATCTTGTAATAATATTGGTCTCACTATCTATCCTTTACTTTTGTTGTTGTTATCTTGTATAGTGGACTATTTTGGGTCATTTATTGAATCCAAAACTTGTGTTATTGTTGTTCGTATTGTTCATCACGTTTTATAGCTATTTTGGTGTTGAAATACACCCTTGTATCTTATATTCTTGTTGTTGGTAGCGAATCCGAGTGTGGTCTCCATCTTGGTCCTCGAATCCTTAAGATTAGTGGACTGATTTGGAGTGTGTTTCGTGTTTCTGCTGTCATTCTTGTATTATTTGGTATCAGAGCATGACTTGATCTTGTTCCTACAAGATCAAATCTTGGTCTATCTCACTCGAAAAACCAAAAAAAAAGTTGAAATCTGAAAATTCCGGAAAAATAACAATCTGTTCATTTTGTGTTCTTAGCCGAAAATTGTGTTCTTGTGGTGTTCTTGGCCGAGATTTTCTCTTGAGTCTAGGTCTAGGAGTCTTTTATTTGTCTTGTGTGTTTGTGGTGTTAGTTTTTTTCTTCACTAACACTTTGAGATGATCTAGATTTGAGCTTTAAAGATTGATGTTATTGTGAACAAGTAAGGTCGTGTGGTAGACATTGTTGTTGAGAAACTTGACTTGGCCATGTGTGTGGTTGTTGTTGTTGAAAAGAGTATTGTTTTTGTTCTTGAAGTTCTTCAC
>NW_025859022.1:0-2618 GCF_002878395.1 Capsicum annuum
GGCTAATTTTGCAGGTTCCAGTGAGCAGGGATAAAAATGATAAGAAAGACACAAACTTGTAAACAAACAATTGAGAAAAAAAACATATTCGATCAAAGCATCACAAAGAAAAATATATTTGAAACAAGTGGAATAAAAAAAAAGCAATTTCAGGAAATCGCTTTTGGGGTGGGGAGTCGTACCTAAACTAATTCAAAACTAATCGATCTTCACAATTTGAACAAATCCCTCCCTCCTTCTTGTCAAATAATGCAAAAGAACCAAAATATAAGATACTGGAGATCCTCAGGATTGGTATTACACAAATTCACAGGCCCCTTGCGATACCAAAGAGACCATGCGAGTTGTACTTAAATTAATACAATCAAATGCTAAACAGAAAACCCCAAAATAAACAGGACAAGCCCTCAAAGTTTCCATTTTTTGTCCAAAGAAATACCAAGCTACTGAAGGTCGCGAGGATGATAAGACAACCCAAAAAATAAAGAAAAAAAATCTACTATTTGAAACAACAAGCTTAAAATCGAACATGAAACATCATGACACACAAAACTTGGCTCCTTAATCTATAACAATTTTTTGTGAATGAAGGCGAATGCAGCAATTCTCAAAAATGATCTTGCAAAACTTGTAAGAGTTTTAGACCACGAAGTCAGTCCCTGAACACAAACCAAACTCCAAAAAGAACTTACAAACTACATGGATTTTTGATATTGAAGACATCAAACAAGACCACATTCATTCTTATTTAACTATGAAATTCAACTATCAAAGTAGTAATCGTAATACTATAACCATGCCTAAATGCTATAACAGCAAAACTGGCATCACAATCAAATGCAGGATTCGACTACTGTCCTAAATCTTCAAAAATGGTAACAAGAGAGGGAAAACACACCATGAAGAAGAAACAACAAAAGGAAAGATGCTAACCTTTTTAGGTGTAGCAAATTGGGACTTCGGGCTTTGTTGGAGTCGTCACCATAAGAAATCAGTCATTCGAGAATTCTGACCCAATCGACAGCTTTCAAGGAGTAGCAAACCGGACTCGAGCTATCAACAGGATGTTTTCACCGAGAGACGATGTTGTCGACTTGAGAATTTCTAATTAATCAACCAGCCTCAAGAAGAAGAAGTGAATGAGGAGATCTTCACAAAATAATTTTTTTTCAAGATTCCCAACAAAATTTGAACCCCAATCTTCAAACCAAAAATCGATGCTAGCTTTCAAACTAGAAACTTATGAACAGTGACCAGAGAGAAAAATCGCCCCTGGAAACTTCCAAACCAAAAAATTCGACCCTTCAAAGAAAAAAACCCTCTCGTTTCAACCCCTTTTTTTCTCTCCTTTGGTGAAACAAAGGCTCTCCTATATATAGAAGGTGGAAGAAAGGGTCTCCTGGGATTTCAAATTCGTAATCCCTTTTCCAGCTTGGCATTTCATCAACAGTTGTACCAATTTGGAAATGGTGGACCAATTAAAAGTGAGCCAAACGGATTCTCATCCGAAACCAATAGAAAACAACCAAATGTGTACCTGGTTCGTACTATTATCCCAAAATTTACGGAGCTAAACGAAAATAATCCCAATCAAGAAAAGGTAACTTTTGGAATTAAGATTGAATTACAATTTAAGCGACTTATTTAAATTACAACTAAATCAAATGTCTATTGGTCAATTGCATCATAATTGGGCCAATTTGATTTCAATTAAGGTCATATTTAATTCGTTCGTTAAATTGAATCACAATCTGACACGAATCAAGTAACAAATTAACCTCGAGTTTCTTAATTTGGTAAAAATCCAACAAATATTCCTCCAAATAAACTATTTTGAGAGCAAATCATATTTAAAACTAAGATTTTATCCATTTGAATTAATTTTCAAGTTCAATCAATAAAAATCAAATTTTGATAAAAATGTTCATTTAAACAACAAAATTTATACACTCTCGTATATATAAAAATGCGAAAAATGTATAATCATTAATTAAATGATAAAATCGAATTGAATAAGTAATTTAAACCAACATTTATTTGAACAAAATAATTGTTGTGATTTTATTTTAAAATTGAAGAAACTCGAAATTAAATTGGATTGCGGAGGGCAAAAATTAGGTGTCAACACATACAATTAGGGATTTCTAGTCAACATGCTATAATGGCTCTAATTCCTTCACATAAGCATTTTATTAAATATAAGGAGAGAATGCTTTGGTTATTCAACAATTTCTACACCTAATTATAATAAATACATCAATCAACATGCACCTTTAGTGATTTAACACGGACTTAATGCAATTCAACTTGAATCAAGATCTAAGCTTGCAACTTGTATTTTAAAGCATGAATTATATCTCAACAATAACAGGAACAATAACTTAAATTCACATAAAACTTGAAAAACTCATAAAAATCGTAATCTTTGAATTTAAAAAAGGATTCTTAACTTCTTGGGTGGAAGGAACCGAAGAATCAACATCTGCATACCTTAGAAGGCTCTTTCTTAAAGGTTCTTGAAGAAATCCTTAGGCTTGTTCTTGAGAATGGAGGAGAGATTTTGAGTTACTTACTGGTTACTTAGGGTTTAAGGAGAGGAGTTTGTGCATTTAATATCT
>NW_025859023.1:0-1699 GCF_002878395.1 Capsicum annuum
TGATTCTAGAATGGTGTTTACATATTTATTATTTTTATCTTTGTATTGATTACTATTTAATGGTTAATGTCACCAAAAACTTCACCTCCAAGAATTATAATATGGTTAATGTCAAATATAGTAACCCAACCTAGGTTTGGGTTGAACCCATGGGTAATAGGTCGAGTGTCTCTCACAAATATGTTGAAGTAGCTAAAAAAATTAGGAAAGTAAGGAGGGTTTTACTATAAAAATAGTAAAGTAGAAACAAGTCATGATAGCTTTAGCTGAAATCAAATTGAGATAAATACTAGGACTGTGTTCTTTCGGGATTCCTAACTCCGTAGAATTATTATGCTCCATCCTACTATCTTAATGCGATGTATGAATGTTACATCCCAAAGTTTTGTCCTTAAAAAATCCCTGAGTTGTGAGCTCACTTCCCAGCCTACGACTCACTATATACGTGATAAGGTCTCTATACGGGTTTTAAATGCCCCAAACATAGCCAAACAGTGTGCTAGCCTAATATTTTTATTGAGACTATGACTAGGGGGCATGAGTCATAAAAACTCTATATGAGTCGTATAGTCCCAAACCGTAGCTTGACTAGTTAAATTTTCCTAAGTTGCTGCCTTGATCACAACTAGACTCAATGAGTCGTAAGGACTCTACACGAGTCATAAGGTACCAATAGTAGGGTGAATAGTATGTACCCAAAAGTTTCTATCTTGATTATGAATATGAATAGGGTCACTTGATGAGTTGTATAATGAACTGTAGTAACAGATGATAATTTTTCAGCTTTTAGTGAAGGGCACTTTGGACATTTCCCTTTTTTTCCACTTAGACCCCAGATCCCTAAAACACCTTTGGTGCATTATTTTCAAAATTTATCAATCAGAAACACTATCTCAAACTCTCTTAAATCCCTAAGACAAGAATAATCTAGGGTTTCAAGAAATCAATATCTAGAGCTTCCAAGGGTTGATTTCTCTTCATAAATCTTGACATCTCAAGCGTTTTATTCTTTTCAAAGTATTATTTTGTTAAATAATGTACTTGTAAATTGCCATTCATAATGTTTTGATGTTAGTTTTGGAATATAAATTAAAGGTTTTGAATGATTGTCTGCTTAAATGATGTTCCAATGGTTTATACATACTTGTTCATGCTTTATTGATGGTTTTGAACTTATGCGGTGCATGGACAAAGTGAATAAACTAGTGGATTGGGAGTGCCCTAAATTTTCTCAGTGTTGACAATTGAATTAGTAATAACTTCAACCCAATCACGTGACACTAGTTTTGAAAATAAAATTATTAACATTGAACTATTCTTAATCTATTACACAGAATAAGAGGCCTATTGAAACTTAAATGGGTTTAATTCATCATTGAATAAATTGGTTTAAGTCTAATTAACTAATTGTATTTGAGTCAAAATTGATTAAAGGGTTTGAGTCCTAATTGGCTTAATATTCTGAAGTCCTGTTGGTTGATGAGTTAGAGTCCCATTAGGCTAAATAGGTTGGAGTACTACTGGTTATTGGGTTAACATCCTAAATGGATAAATGAGTTGGAGTCCCATGGGTTGAGGGGTTAGAGTCCCCGTTGGCTAAGTGGTTTAGTTAGGAAAAATGATATGTTTGCAATTATAAAGATATGACAATACCTATGATGATCCTAAATGGATAACTCCTTGTTTAATGATTGAGAAT
>NW_025859024.1:0-2623 GCF_002878395.1 Capsicum annuum
ATGTATAATTTTATTACTGAACTGATACATGAATGCATGACTGAGTATGCAATGGTACTTGGTACCAAGTTTAAGATGAACATTGAACATGAAACTGAGTAAGCTTAAGGAGAACTGTTACCTTGAGCTTGATTTGAGTTGGTAGAGAAGAGGTGAGGATACTTGGTAGACATGTATACTTCTATTTCCCAAGTAGCTCCCTCGACCGACTGAATTTACCAAAGAACTTTAGCTAGAGGGACTTTTTTGTTTCTCAGTCTACGAGTCTGATAGTCTAGGATTTCAACTGGAATCTCTTCATAAGCGAGGCTATTATGAACATCGATGCTCTGAATAGGGATTGCAACTTCTGGGTCACCTATACATTTCTTGAGCAAAGAGACATTGAAGACTGGGTGAACTGAGGCTACATCTGAAGGCAATTCAAGCTCATAAGCTACCTTGCCGAATCGATTGAAAATTTTGAAGGGACCGACATATCGGGGACTAAGCTTTCCTTTCTTGCTGAACCTCTTCACTCCTTTCATGGGATAGATCTTAGGGTAGACATAATCACCAACGTTAAACTCAAAATCCTTTCTACGAACATCTGCATAAGACTTCTATCATCTTTGAGTAGCCCGGAGTCATTCATTGATAACTGGACTTTTTCTAAGGCATCGAATACCAAGTCAGGACCTATGATTGAGGCCTCACTAACTTCAAACCAATCAGTAGGATATCTACATCTCCTACAATAGAGATCTTCGAATGGATCCATCTGAATACTGGAATGATAGCTGTTATTGTATGCAAACTCAATCAAAGGTAAGTGGTCATCCCAACTTCCCTTAAAATAGATTGCACACATTCTTAGCATATCTTCTAACATCTGAATGGTCCTTTCTTCTTCACCATCTGTCTAATGATGAAAGGTTGTACTAAGAAATTTGGGTACCAAGACCCTTTAGGAATGTTTTCCAGAAATAAAAGGTGAACTGGGTACCTCTATCTGAGATAATGGACAATGAAACACCGTGTAATCTGACCAACTCCTTAATGTAGATTTTGGCATAATCCCAAATTGAATAATAGGTATGAACTGAAGGAAATGGGCTGATTTGGTCATTCTATCTACGATGACCCAAACTGAATCATGCTAATGACGTGTTCGAGGCAAACCCATCATGAAGTCCATGTTCACTTCTTTCCACTTCCAAGTAGGAATAATGAACTCCTGTATTGGACCACTAGACTTCTGATGCTCTATCTTAACTTGCTGATATGTAGAACACTTAACCACAAACTCTACAACATCTCTCTTCATCCCACTCTACCAATAGATCTCCCATAAGTTACGGTACATTTTTGTGGCCCCTGGATGAATAGAGTAGAATGCACCATGTGATTCTGCAAGAATTTACTGCCTTAATAATTTACACCTGGAACATAGAGACGACCCTGACAGCGCAAAACACCATCTCCCACTAGGGAGAAAACCTCTATCTTATGATCCTTGACTGACTCTTTTAACTTGACAAGGCTAGGATCCCTATATTGCTTTTGTTTTACCTCAGAAACTAGATATTATTTTAAACTACTCTAAACCAATATATCACCCTCTTCTATATTGACTAAGCGAACACCTAGTCTTGCAATCTGATGGACTTCCTAAGCTAACTTCTTTTTACTATATCTGACATAAGCAATACTACCCATAGACAATCTACTGAGAGTGTTAGCCACTACGTTGCCTTGTCCAATAATAAAGGACACTCATGTCGTAATTTTTCAATGCTAACCACCTCCTCTGATGAAGAATGAGATCTTGACCACTCTTATGGAGGCCAATAAAGACAGATCCAATGTCTTTGTCCCTAAACCCTTAGTTTGGGAAGAGGTCATCCACAGTAATGAATGGCACTTTGATACTATTACTCAACCCATTCGTTCTTATCCCGAAAAGTCTCAAATACAACGAGTGATTCAGTATCCTGATGGCTCGATTGATTTGAAATTCCTCTGCTTTGACACCCCTCGAAACTCTTCGTTTCGCAGATCGGTCTCGCACAGAGCTTCCACCTCAAAAACCCAAGAGGGAAGTGATGAAAATGATAATAAACTTTTGGGACAGGACCAGAGAAGTCGACTCCTCTTACTTTGCCCGAGGGTTATTTATGGAAACCCCTTTGATTTGTGTTGAACTGAATGAAAATGGCTCAAAGGGTTAGCTTGGGGATAGTCGTAGCCTCAAGCACTATGTGACGCTCAGGGACCCATTTTCTGGGGCGTTACAACTAGATGCGGCTTTAAGACTTCCTAGGAATCTATTGAACCTTAGGTTCTGATACCAAGTTTGTAACGCCCCGAATCTGGTACCCAGCATGCTACACGATGCTCAAGACCTCAAAGGACCACAAGGTAACCCATCACTGATATCTGTACTTGTATACTGCATAATATATTGTATAAATATGGAAATAAAGGCTGTAAGGCCATAAGGTTCAAAAATATAACATAATTGCTTACACATAACATCTAGTGGGGGTATGAAATCCACAAGACAACTAAAATAACTTTCTGAACATGCTTTTCTGAAAAGCCTCTAACTGATTGAACTGTCTGAATAAGGAGGTGATGGTAC
>NW_025859025.1:0-2555 GCF_002878395.1 Capsicum annuum
AAGTACCTTTAAATGAGAGTTGGATGGCAAATTGAGAAATGTTGATATTGAAGTTGCAATGAGTCTTGGTATTTTTCGGATGGTTTTGATGAGTTAAATTATTGAAATTATTATGTATTGAGTCTTCATATCCTTGTCCAAATGTTTAGTCAGTTATGGTTCAATACATTGATACCTTGTTGATGTTGAGGAAGATTAAAATGTTTTGAGCTAAAATGTGTTGAGTTAGGAATCCACAAATTGATACAATTTGATAAATGAGAAAGAGATTTGATTTTGTCTTTATGATAGACCCTTGTGATGTTGTGGTGGATTTCCTAACGCGTTCTTAGCTTGTCGGGGAGTAGTACTTAGTATCGAGAGGGAAATTTGGTATTCCTCAAACCTATGTTCCACCGTAGGTTTGTTTGATGATGATATTATTGGCCAGAGTGCCCGATTGTGATTATTGCAGTTTTAAGGTCGTACTCCCTGGCAAAGAGTTCGATGCTCCCGCCAACGGGGGTTTCAAACATTGGTATTCCACTGATGCTCCGGCCAACGGGGGTTTCAAACATTGGTATTCCACGTAGCTCACGTGGGGTTGTCGGTTATAGAAAACTCTCTTATCCATAAGAGTCATGTTTATTAAAATACCGAGTCACTCCGAGTTTTGATGTGGTAAGTCAAGTTGCCTATGATGATCTATTTAATTTGTGAGGTTTTTCTCCTACATTTCCTATCTAAGATGTTATGAGTTGCATGATTCAATGTCACTCAAGCCAGGTGTGTCATGGTCCATATGTACGTTTTTACGAAATTTATGATATTATTTATATTTTGCATGTGCCCCCACATACTCAGTACGTATCTTGTCCTGACCCACATATTTCCTTATAGGCTACATTCTTACCATGATGTAGGTTCAGGTACTCAGCCGCAGCCCTAACAGTGATATCCGAGTGTCGCATCTATGTTCTTTCAGTGGTGAGTCCTCATGGTTCGATGACCAAGTTGCTAGTTTTGGTGCTGTTGTTTTGTGATCCCTTTGGTCTGTTGAGTCAGTTGGGGGTTTGTCCTAATGGCTGGTTGATTTTGTTGTATAGAGGCTATGTCAGACTAGTGTATTGTTGTGTTGGTTTGTGTATAGATATTCCATATATGTACAATCTAACGATATTCTGTACCATGTGTGAGGTGATATGATATGTACTTATATATATATCCTTAGCGTAGCGTGTATGTTGTTGTGTTGGAACCCAAGGGTAGTGTTTTGGCTTAAAGGGTTAGCTTGAGGCTACGTGTATCCTTGGGTACAGTGTGGCGTCTCAGGATGATATTTGGGGTGTTACACTTTTGGTCCAAAAATCTACTTATATCAAGGTAAGTAGGCAATAATTTGGCCAGCTTTTGTATCTCAGACGACGTCCCAGAACGTCTCCTTCCCGACATCGAGTCGTAAACTCGAGTGCGCCTCTCTTATAAAACGACGATAGCCAACACATAATGAAATTCATCATCACAATCAATTGGGATGTACACTTCATTGACCAAATGCCAAGGTAAGCTAGCTGGTATGCTAAAACCTTTGATGATGTTGATTAAGCATTCCTCATTTTGGGAAACTTCCGACTGTTGTTGGCAATACCGTTCATAGGCATTATTGATGTAAACTTCTTACTAACAATTACTTGTCGTGTATCAGTATTATTCTTGTGTTTGTAAATCGGCCTTCTTTCGAAGGTAGTAAAAAATAACATCAATGTGCTGCACATATTATCAAATATTTTAGATTAGGTGATGATAAAATTAATACACATATACAATTAAATAAAGTATTAATAGTAAGATGTATGACATTTAAACCTCATCATTCCAACAAGTTTGGGCTGTGACATCAAATAGAACCAATTCTTTGTTCTGGGATGTGCAACAACAAAGACGAACATATCAAAACCAAGACCTGATTCGTGCACTTTATAGTGTTCTTCATTTTTTTTCTACATGATTTATATGTGTTAATATCAAATTTTTATAACAAGATTTGTATAAATCAATATCTTCAAAAATAATTTATGTACCAGCTGGCATGAAGCTTTAACAGCCCATCGGCAATCCATTTTGAATAGTCGTTGATCGACTTTGTTAGTTTTTTTGGAGCCTCATCCGAGATGTTGAACCCTTCAAATGGGTAATTCTTCTGTTTTATCGGACTGACAGGCTTCATTTTTTTTTCATCTTTAGAAGTAGTTGATGGATTATCAATTGTGACATTATGCTATTCAGCAGTAACTTCTACTGTGACATCTACCTGGAAATCCAGAATTATAAATATTAATCATAGAGATACAAGAAAAATAGAAAAGGATAACTCATCTGTATTAGCAAATCAAACGATTCTTCCTCCTGTTTTAAATTATCCCAATAGATTATCAAGTTGTTGCAATAGATAGATAATCTGTTGGGATAAATTAAAATAGGAGGACGATCTATATAATAATTTCCAACAAATGACCCATTTGTTGCAACATTTGACTCATCTGTTTGGAAAAACTAAAACAGTAGAAATCCTGATT
>NW_025859026.1:0-1259 GCF_002878395.1 Capsicum annuum
GAGTATTATCTTGTTGAACACGACATAGTACGCACCGAGAAAACCTCAATTCAAACCTCGACCAACAAACTCCATTTCTCCAAACTCAATAAAGATCCAACCAAAAAATTTGAACAAAACCAGCTTAAATTGCAATAAACCCAAAGTATCTAAGCCAGACAGAAGCCCAAAAATACACCCAAACAACCAGAACGAGATTGCGAAGAGAAAAACCAAAAAAAGAGTATGTAATTTCAATGGGACCTTGCTGAAATCAACCTGAATAAGAACGACCAATTCGAATCCGCAACGAAACCCGAAATCCGACTCAAATCAAAGACCCAGCTTCCGAACCTAAATTCCCAATCAATTTTGATCCCGAAATAGTGTTGAATCCGGTGAGGAGACGCTATTTTTCGGTGACAAAAGGTCGCCGGAATAGTAGCATGAACGAGCTGTTGTTTCTCTCCTCTCTCTCTCATTTTTCTCTTCTCCTCCGACCAGATCTCTCTCTCCCGTGTTCTCTCTCTCACATCTTCTCTCCTCTCGATTCTCACTATCTCTCTCACCCGAATTTCCTTTCTATGCTCTCTTTCAACCTCCAAGCATTCGTGTGTGTGACTGTTTTTCATAGTGAGGGTGAGTTTACGTGTGAATATGGAAGATGGTCGTATCGAGCTCCCTGTTCTTGTGGAGAAGAAGCTGTGTATCTCCCCTGTATGTGTATCGTGTGTATGTATATGTTTTTTCCTTTGGAAACTTCTGTGTGGGTATGTTTATATTTCCCCAAAAAAATGGAAAAGTTGGAGTGTATATGCTCTTTTCTTCGTGTCAAAGAAATGTGGGGGAGGGGTGGTTACGTGGGGTAGGGGTAGGGGTTAGGATGTGTTGTCAATTTTTAGTTGGGTGGGTTGTTAGAATATTAGGATAAGACAAGGTTTTGTTATTTTTTTTGTATTTTGTGAGGGTATAATAACATGGATGAGGGTACAAGGTAGGATAAGGTAACATTCGGTAAATTAATCTTTCGGAGGGACAAAATTACGTGTCTACATCATGCCCCCTTTGAATGTAAACACGCAGTGTTTTCAGGCAAAGAAGTGAACAACGAGATCCAATTATATCCCGATCATTATTCAAAGAGAGGAGTAAAAGAAAGAAGGACAATAGCCTCCTGTCGGACACCTTATCTACCCAAGTCATGAGGAAATCACAAGTATCTCAAAGGGTTGGAAGAGAAGTGGACTATACCGAGTTGGAGAGTCGAGTAAGGTTCCACT
>NW_025859027.1:0-3360 GCF_002878395.1 Capsicum annuum
TTCTTCCAAGGAAGCTGCAGAAGGAATTGCTTATCAGTGGAGATACATGGTTGAAAATGAGCGTAAGTGTGTGCCCGTTTTGGAGATTTTAGTTTTTTGGGTTGGTTCTTTAGCAATCATATGTGGTAACAATGTTTCAGCTGGAGACCCTGGAGTAGCACCTGGATCATGCTCCAGTCGTAAGGAATCAAAGCCACTTAATTCCAGAAGTGCCTCTCTGTTTCTAATGAATTACTTTCCCACAGTTGCTGTACAAAACGGAGCCTGCAAAGAGCATTCAACTCAACTTTTTGATACCGCTGCTGCCTGTTACAAAGCAGCAGGCAACATGATGCCCAATTATGTGGCAGTAAATTTTTACATGGTATTGAAATATTTACTTCTTACTGATGCTAGTGCTATTACTAAAGATTTTCAATGCTGACTGATGAAAAAATATCCTGCAGAGAAGTGATGGAGGAGGAGTTTTTGATGTTTTAGATCAAATGAACGGTCGGACACTGTGTGGTTGCCCTACGGTCACAGCATGCCAGGTTTTCCATCTTTTCTCACATACTGGATATTGGATAATAGTTTTAGAACTGTAAAAAAGGGTCCCTATGACAAAGGTTCACTCTATGAAGAGAGTTAGGTGGAAGAGCCATAATTGAGCTTCTCTTTATTAGCTGATTCTGAGCTTGAATTATGTTGCCTGTAAGTGATGAGCTTCTCTTTATTAGCTGATTCTGAGCTTGAATTATGTTGACCGTAAGTGATGCATTTTTTTCAATACAGACAGTAGGAGATAGTAATGTACTTCTCTGTCCAGAAAAAATTGAGGTCCACAAATAGAAATAGCATTTGAGGAAAGCTTCTAGATGAGAAATAGCATACCTCTTATGTGATTAATCAGATCACAAGAGCTTGAAACATCAGCTACAAATTTGATGTATTATTCACCATGATGACATTCTATGTGCAGACCTTACCCCTACCTTGAAAAGATGAAATTAGTCTATAAACTGATCCATCTCCAACTGAAGGATTTACCCACGATTTGATCACCTCGGCTCTCTACTTGCATGAATAGATGTTTTTTAACAATTAGCGGGAGAGTTGACTTGCATCTCTTTAGCCTCAATATGGTAAAAAAACTCTTATACAGGATGCTCCTTCCTAGTTTCCTTTGTAACCTATCGCTCAAAATAAAAATGTGCATATCCGGACAACCCAGGAAGATCTTGCCTTAAACATGACTAGATGAGTGGCGTGATATTTTGATACTTATCTTCGATGAAATTCGAAAGATTTGTGCCAGAAGGATAGTTGCATCCTCTAACAATAACCTGGTACATAGCTTTGTTAGCTGTTGTTATGATAAACTACTTTTTCCTTCATAAAAATTGCAAATATTCTGAGGGATCTATTAGAGGTAGATTTATGCTTAAAGAGTTCTGCTGGTAATCACTGAGATTCGCAGCAGCAACCTTTAAAGTTTCTTTTCAAATAACATATCTGAGCATGTCTCATCACCACTCTGTGGTTCCCACTGAAATGTCTTAGCTAGAGTGTAAATAGGCCCCATGTAATATTTTTGAAGTATACAATGTTAAAGTTTGTTTTTCAGGAAAGTTGACACTATATTGTAGCATAAAGGTTGACATTCAATTTGGGAAGGAGGGAATAGTTTAGATTTGGGTAATATACTGTTCTGGAAGATTTAATGAGTACCTCTTGGAGTTGATTCAAAAGAAAACACGCTTGTGCTGAAGCTCTTTTTGGGGTGACAAGAATGCAGCCTCGAAGTTGTTTTCAAAAAATTTCATCGAAGAACTTATGCTTAAATGGACTTTCTTTTTGGCAGGCGGGGGTGCATTTTGGAGTTTGTAAGAATATTACTGCAGCAAATGCAGCTCCAACAGCAACCAATACTGGTGGAATGTTTTCTGGGTCCGTGCAATTAACTGGCCATGCTTCAGCAATCCATTTTTCCAGTGTCTTATACCTATTTTCATTGTCTTCTGTAATAATTTTGTTTCCATTATGAGAAGAAAGAGAGAGTTTCACGCAGATGTTCACATGAGTTTCATCCATGGATGCTCAATTTCTACTATATTTTCCTTTGTAGAGTTATGGAGTCAGAATAGGTACAGTATACACTAGAATCCCACTTCGGCATGTTAGAGATAATGAACATTCAGCTTGAAGTTTTCCCTAGTAAAAGAGCACTTGTAATTTTATAGAGAAGTTATGACATAGAAGTAAGCAATGGGTTGGAGAAGAGTATCAATATGTAGCAGGTACTTTTATCACATCCCATGCTATTTCTAGCTGCCAGTTTTTTCCCTTTGGTATGTTGACAATGGTGGTCTTACTCTTCAAGTGAATTTTGGTTAATTTCCAGTATGAAAATGTAACTTTATCCTCCCCAAGACGTTACTTTGTGGGAATACACTGGGTATGTTGTTGTTCTAGTATGAAAATGTAACTTGTTCTCCAGTTACATTAGTAAGTGACCTTGTGAATGAGCTATACGTCTGCACTGAGTTTCTTGAATTAGTTAAATACTAAACATGTCATACATGAAAGCAGATGTTATTGATTTAGTGGAGGTGATAAGTGATAATTATTGGGTAATTCAACTATTTCCATTTGATTTTGAGTTTAGTGGTTACTACTTTGAACAGTGTAAATTAAACTTCTTATGTATTTAGTGCAACTTTACTCTGACACTTCATTTCTTATGTTTGCTTTAGTTCTTTTTTCAGGTCAGTTCATGCATTAGTTCAGTTGTGTTCAATGAATGACACTGTCAATCATGCAATCTTTTCCTTCTTTCCAAAGTTTCTGCCTGCGGTTTAATATAGTAATCCCCAACACAATTATGCAGTGTAGCCACTTTCCAGCTCTGAAATTAAACTAGAATATAAAAATGTCACATTTTAGACCACTTTAATACTGCGATCAGGTTTCTGTGATGTGATACTACTTCAGTGCTATGAATTGGAACGAACGCTGCAGAAATTCTTAGGATTATAGATTCCAAATGTGACTAGCAGAAAGGATCTTTTCAGAAGCCCGGCTGCTGGCAATCAATCGTTCAATTGAATATAAAGGAGAATCAGAAAAAAATCTGTACAAAGCATTATTGTTCAATCCAACGAAACAATTGACAAGCTGTACACAAGATATGGTTGCAGTAACAATCCGGGTGGATGACCCCTTAGGACAGAGGTTACAGAGGAACTTAAAGGCTCCTCAAAAGACAGCAATATTGGGCAGCATCCCTTTAGGTTCTATTTGTAGAGCTGGGCTAATTGTGAGGAGGCCAATAAAACAGTCCACAGTAACCCTCATGCCCCATGCATTAATAGACTCAAG
>NW_025859028.1:0-2022 GCF_002878395.1 Capsicum annuum
TCATTGGTCTTTTTGGGATTTCAAATAGGTTATAGGGGTGTGAAAATTAAGGAAAAATTCTAGCTTTTTGAATTTTGAGTTTTTCTTCAACTTTTGCAAGCCTTAATTTTTTTGGAAACTAACAACTGGTTTTTCAGGTATGTATGGCACCTAAATCTATAAACAAGAAGAGGAGGGCCGATACCTTGAGGAGACATATAGAGTATCCCGAGACTAGTGTTTTAGTAGAGGAGTACCCGAGGCAGTGATGGAGAGACATGCAGTTGAAGTGACATACAGAGTTAAGGGAGGAAAGACACGCCAAGCTACTCAGATGGTTGCAGCCTAGCCAAGGATAAATTTAGCAAGGATGTCACCCCCATGCACTCTTCCACCTGATGATGATGATGATGAGACCGATTTTAAGTCTACTCTATAGGTTACTGCTCTGGACCCCAGTCTAAGGAGGGGTCCCAAGATTTATTCGAGGAGGTAGAATAGGAGGAGCCATGAGCCATGCCCCAGTCTAAGGAGGGTATCTCTATTCATGTATAGTAGACAGATGTACCCCAGTCTGAGAAGGGTACAAAGAAGGCTACCCAAGATGCATTGGTATAGTAGGCATAGACTCCTGAACCTACATTTGTCTTAGATGTACCTCTTAAGGAGGGACATCTGAGGCACTGTATGGAAGAGATGCAGGAGATATTTAATATTGACAATTTTGTTTGGGAGGCAGGAAGGCCTATGAGGTACATTTATGAGGAGCATCAGATTGATCTATTGGGTATGGATTGAGTACTACAGTTACATGTAATATTTGATAGATATCATCTAGAGTGGATGACTAGACCAATGGGATCCTACAACCCAGCTATGGTACGAGAAATATATGCATCATACTGAGCTACCGTAGTCCTTTCTATGTATATACATCCAGGCCTGGTGAGATTTATGAGAAAGCCATAGCTTGATCATACACTGGTTAGAGCGGTAAGAGTTGATGTTTTGGGAGAGACAATCCACAGAGTTATCTTCAGCCCAAATTATATTACTTCTTCATCTACAATTTAGTGTGACCTCAGACAGAGGGTTTCATGCAATTAATATATCATGTAGGAGGATGAGCACCGTGAGAGAGGGTTGAGATAGCTAGGTGGATAGAAGTTATATTTCACATTTGGGTGATGTGACCATATGATTGAGGGGAATGGTATGATCAAGAAGGGCCTATAGACATTTGAGGACAATTTTTTATTGTTGATGATTAGATTCCAACTAGTACCCACTAATTTGGATAATATGTTTCCTTGGAAGGGAGAAAAACTGGTTGCATGTATGATGGACGTATATGTTGTTTATTTTCTTGCTATTCATTGATACAAGTTACATGACAGAGCATTTGCGGAGTTGACTAATCTGTCATTCACTTGCATGATTCAGAGGTTATATGATGAGACTGGTGTTCTTAAGATATTGGGAGTAGATAAGAGGGTACTTATGATAGAGTCTGTGCAGATAATGACTATGATGGATCTGTCACGTCCAGGCCCTTCTAAGAGATCAAGAGAGCAGGCAGCAGTACCACAAGACCAAACTAAGTTCCCAATAATTTCCATAGATCCTGATGAGGTACATCGAGGTGATATAGGTGTTATTATTGATACAGATATAGTGGATCATAGAGAGGCTCCAGACTAGAGTAAGCAGGGCAAGGGGACACCAGCCACGTCTTCTTCAGCCCTAGTTTTGACCTCAGAGCTGGTTAGTGTATCTATAGAGCCTACTCTTCTATCCACTACAACTCTTGCTACAGGTAGGATCACTATATCTAGAGAGTTTTTACAGAGCTTAGTAGATAGTCAGAGGGCCATTGATGTTCGGTTGAGGGTTGTTGAGACCGAAATGACTACCCTCTATGAGTAGATATAATCAGGGGTTAGGACTAGAATTAAGAAGGTAGAGGCTCAATAAAAGGCTACATAGAGAGCTGCACTGCCTGAGCTATATGATTATTTATAGACACAAGTCAATGAGTTTGAG
>NW_025859029.1:0-1211 GCF_002878395.1 Capsicum annuum
AGTCAAAAAGCCTATGCCTAAAAAGTTAAAGCTATTAATGGTTATTACTAAAAAGTCTTCCTAACTATACAATTTACTTAACAAGATTTAAAAGGCTATACAATAATTCACATGTCGCTTTCTAGCTTTTATTATCTTTGTCTTTTATCTCTTCCATTATTGCTCCGTTGTTATCTTCTTTTCATCTTTTCCTTGTCGTATCTTCTGTTTTTTTATCTTCTTGCTATTGTAGCATCACATCTGGAATAAAGTTGTGTCTGCCACTACATCTGTTGCATATGTGGTCATCTATCTTTGGCCAACCTGTTTACAGAATTGATCCATAGCTTCTTCTGAAATAATTCCTTTCGTAATAGATCTTGTGACTGGTAACTCTTCTGGTTTTAGGATCATTATGACGTATTTTCTTATCTCTTGTCTGTCATTTTCTCTAATATTTTTACAAATAGAGTAAACCAATAATTAATTTCTGTTATAGTAAATCCAAACTGGGTTTTGATTTATATAATTATTTGTCAACTCAGTCAATATACTGCTAAGTTCAATAACTCTCTTGTTTCGTTAGAAGTCCGGTATCTGATTTTTGGTTATCTATTCTTGTTTGCATATTTCTTCAGGGATAATATAATCTCGTGTCATTCCTATCTTGACAACAGTAATTGTCTGTTTTATTTCATCAAACAATATTTTTGCTGGTGCTGAGTAGAAACAAATATAGAATAGTTATCCCTTTGTAATCCTTTTATAATCCATAAATTTTTTGTAAATATCTGAAATTCTTGTTAACTCTTCTACAGTAACTATGTAAACTGTAGATAATAGTCCATAATAGTAACATGAAGAAATTAAGTTTGTACTGGTGCCATGCAAAGCAGTAAGTTTGTTATAGTTCTGACATTTTTTTGTAATATATCCTTGGTTTTGTTTTGCTAAATCTTTATTCTGGATAGGTTTTGTATTTAAAAATTTTTGTGAGGTATAAATTTTATCATTATATGTACGAGTGATATGGTTATAAGTCTGCTTTTGTTGATTGAGTGATTCGGAATATGTGTGTATCTGGGGAGGTATAGATGACTCTGATTTTTGTATATTTGGTGTATATGGTTTTGAGAATATCTGGTTGAGGTTACAATTCTTTTTCTTTAGTGGTTCAGGTTTATTTTGAGTGACTATATTCTTTCCCTTGGATACATCACTTGCGCCTACAG
>NW_025859030.1:0-1350 GCF_002878395.1 Capsicum annuum
ATGACCTTAGAAGTCCAACATTCATGTCAAGATCAACTAAGGGTGTTAGTCAACAACACAATTCTTTGGTTTTCACTATATGAGTTTGCTATCATTACCGGCTTGAAATGTGTAGGCAGCGTCGATGATTTTAATTATTCAGACCTTCCACCATGTCGGCTACAGAAAAAACATTTCCCAAATTCGTCATCATATATGAAAAAAATGACTTGGTCGATCTTTTTTTGACTAAAAATAGGGGACAAAATATAAAAGATGTGGTAAAAATTGGGATATTGTACTTTATACACACATTTGTGTTCTCCCAATTAGATAAAACTAATATCCCTGCCCGAGATTTTCACATGGTGGATGATGGTAGTTATAGCCGTTTTCCATGGGGAAAAGTAGCTTTTGAGAAATTGATGGCATCTATTAGCCGGTCGATGAATGATGTCCAAAAGTTTTAGTGTCTGAGTGGCCTGCCATACGCGCTCCAGATTTGGTGGTATGAATGTTGTGCCAAAGTTGAGGAATCACTTGCTGTTCGTGTTGATAATTTAATTCCAAGGATGGTCAATTGGAAAGTAGTAAAACCAAGCCTAGATATGAGGATCCTATGGATGATATGTTTAGTAAGGTAGTGTTTATTTCACCGTGATACTTTTATATGTCTATTTCTAATTTTTAAGGTACTTTTAATTTTTGGTCTTTTGTGTTACTTTTTTTTGCATCTTGTATACAGAAATATAACCTCGTCACCATAGAAATTGAACCATCTTGATTTGCCCAATCCATTGATGTTTGGTTCAACAGATGATGATGCAAATATAGCACAGGTCGTAGATGAATTTGATGATTTTTGTACACCTCCTAGTGCAGACCTTCTCAAAAAGATGAGGCTTGATGCTGGTCAATCTTCACATCCTCCTACAAAGAAACAAAAAATAGTTGAGGAGTCAGAAAAGGTTAGCTCATGAACAGTAAAGTCCAAAAAATGGTCAGACAAGTTATCCAAAGATAAAAATTTGGCAGGTCCTTCAATTGATCGAGTTTCCTTGTATAAAAACAAAGATGTGCCTAATGTAAATATGAGGGATGCCGATAAAGCATCTGCTGCTTCAGAGGAAAAGATATCACTATCCAAGTCTAATTTGGACGAGATCAAGTCTTATGTTAGTACTTATGTAAGTATAAAATTTTGTTGTTTTGCTTCTGTTAATGTTAAAACATATTATAGGTTTTCCTGAAATCCAAAATGTTATTCACAACGTAATTGACATGACATTCAATAATCTTCAAAATTTGATGGCCGACCAGTATACAGGACTTTTGGGAGTTGTGAAAGAAGGTTTTGCTTCATTTGGCAAG